>NC_135499.1:132022781-132305281 GCF_052857255.1 Amblyomma americanum
CGCCCAATATGTTGGTACCCTGCGCTGAAGTAGTGGACCCTGTAAACAAATTTTCTTAAGCCTAGACTTATTGCGGCCACATATCAGAAAACGATTCGTTGACGACTGGAGAAATTTGGGGAACGCGGAGATGCAAATGTCAAAGAAAGAAACCTTCTCACTCTAGGTGAATCTGCGAAAAAAAAGTGCACAGCAAGTTCCTATGGTAAGCGATTATTATACCCATATCCACAACCGGGATAATTACTTTTCTTGCAAAATGGTGGCACTTACTGACTCTAGCTGTAGCCCAGAGTGATCGTATAAATTGTACCTGACGTGTCTATGGGCGCGTCTTTGCTGTTGAAAAAAAAAAAAACTAATATGTGTCACGGTCGACCTACAGAACACGCTAAGCCCCGCCTTCTCTCCCTGTCAATTTAGTCTTGCCAAAAACAAAGAAATACTTCTGTTTTTAACGCCACCTTTCCCTGTAACCTAGCTACTGATGGTTTCAGCATCATATTCCCAATGTGTGGCAGGATAGGCGACCACTTCTTTAACTCTTTTTTAAATTACATAACTATAAGCAATACCTTTCACTTCGGAAACTAGAATACATCTGCGTGATTTAGATGACTTTCGAGCTGAAAGTTCCCGGATTCTCAGACGAGCATAGTAGCAGCCAACCATCAAGCTTTTTTTTTTCACACTTCTTGTTTATTTTCTTATGCGAGTGTTATCTACTGATTATATTTCTATTCACCTAAGCGTATTTCACCGCAATAGCAGTCAAGTCTGACCTAAGCTTTTTTGTCATTATGCCCTCCGACGGCATACGGTAAACATGCTTCAAAATACCTTCGCCGGCAAACTACAGCCACTTCGCCGGAAAATTTTACCTCATCGTCGAGGCCCATTTCTTGCCATTCAGCGTATCCGCTCGTGCTTCCTGCAAATTTATGAGCTACTGACAAGGAGCATTCTCGCGTGGCCTTGCATAAACGCGAACAAAAGGTCATCACGGCATTCAAAGCGCCTGGTGCTCTCCATCCTACTGATTCCTCGTTTTTAAACTAGAGACGTAATTTTCGCGCCTGCTTCGAAAGAAGTGTCGGTCGCTCACACAACCTCCGCACACGCAACGCTAAAACGTCCCGCGTGAAATACGTAAGAACCAGCCTTGCCCTGTACTGGCGGTGTTCATTCGTTCAGGTGAATAGCCACCCGATTTCTTTCCGATCCCCCAGTGTGGGCATGTGCCATCTTTTGATAGGCAAACAACAACAACATTCATTCATTGCAAGCAAAAAAGGCGCGCTGCGGGCTCGAGCCAGGTCCCTGATGCAGATCAAAGCCGTCGCCGGCGCTCCGAAGGCGGCGGCGACAGCTCCGGCTATACGGACGCGTGATGGAGGGCCTCCTCGGGGGGCTTTGCCACGAATTCTCGGGTAAGAGACGCCATCCGTCAAACGCCATTAGCGTCGTCGGCGCGCTGAGCACACGGCACTCGCGGCAGCCAGGGCGAGTATTCATAACCACCTCCTAGGCGATAGTACAAACTTTCGCTTCACATCTGGCTTTGAGTAGAGTTTTAATTATCCCTGTTTATACGTTCTTGGGTGCCCCGTCGGCCGCTATCCAACACCTCCGACAAGTGTCCTTAACGCGGAACCTGTCGCCTGTTCCCGCAATGATCCGCTGTCGTGGCACATAGGCCGACGCTTTTCAACTCTGGAACGCAGCTCGGTTCTTCTGCTGTTGCGTGGACGCTTTCAAAAAAACATTACCGCTGCTTTTATGGCTATCCACTTTGGTTGCCCGTTTCGGCAGACTGTTCCGGCAGCCCCTTTCAAAGTGCAGTGTTCAACAAGTGGGAAACGAGATTTCATCTTGTTCTATTTCTTTTTTTTTTGCGGCAGGGCAGGAGAAACTTAATTCTTCGCGTTTTTTATCCTTCCGTATTTTTATTGTGGCAACTTCAAGAAACACTCCGGTTCAGGTGCGCTCAAAAAGAAATGCTGGCGGATTTAATCCCACGCTTCGGCGGATCACACTGAAATGAAATGCCAGCCTTGGGTGTCGTTCACGCCCGCTGCTTTTGATCGCACACTGCGCTGCCGAGTTGGAACAAGAATAACGCGACGACAGGTCCTACCAAGAGACAAAATAGCATAGTACGCATTGCGTGCATTCTTCATAACTCGAAGTTCAAACACGGCCTACGAACATAACATGGTGTTACTTCAAAAACACTAGCGTGGCGTACGTGGTAAGAAACAAAATGTTTAGACGAGAAGTGCTGTGGGTGCCCACTGCTGCACGAAAGTATGCGTGACATTAAATTACTTTAAATGAACCCCATCAAACTGGGTTGCCGTTTCCTTTGTTTTTCTTCTCTTTCCTATTTCTACGAAGGCCATTGGATGAAGTTAGCACTTTTGATAAATCAGACTCACAGAACAAAATACGACTTCTGCGTTGTAGCTGCAAAGTGAATTGCGTCCATCAGCACATATTTTATACGAAGCATTAGTCCAACATTCACAAGAATCATGAGTGGTTTCCAAGGATCAAAGTTTAACAAAATTTTAGCTCTAATACCCTAATACAACAAGAGAAATGTGAAACATAATCAACCAGTTAATGAGGCAGCTGTTCGATCGTATTCTAGTGTTGCCTTTGACATCGAGGCTTGAGCACACAGGGGTAGGGAACTTAAGGGTCTTTTATGACATACATATGAAAGAAGCCTACAGGGAATAAAACCGAGAAAGGCATAGGGAGGGGAATGTTCTACTTTTTTGTTTTTCAATTTGGGGTGTTAGTCAACGGCAAAGCAGTGCCCTCTTTAAGTTTTGCTTCAAAGATAATTGAGTAGATAGTAGAAGCAAAGAGAGCCACATTCCGTCGGTGAGAATTATGAACGCCGCCCAACAATTACTGGAGTGGAGCGAAAGGCAGAACACAACGGTGCCACTCCTCACCTGTGCTCTAAGGAATAAGTACTTAGGAAGTACTGGCGCAAACTTTCACAATATAGGGGTAGTGGGTGTATCCTCATCAGACCCCGGGTACATTATAGTGTGCATTTGTCTTTTATGGAAGCCTTAAGAAACGCATCAACCCCGCAGCCGAATTGACATTAAAAGTGCGAGATTACTCAGTGTGCTCCCACGTACTCAGCACGCAGTTGTGCGTAGTCATGATGTAGGCAGCCTCCCAAGCTGGTTGATTTGTTTAAACCAGATTATTGCTCCTGCGGCCAAACAGCACTATGCCTTTCGTGCTTTTCTATAACATCTCTTGAAATTTTGATTTAAGCACACATTGATAAATATACGCAATTGCGCATGTTATAATATAATGTTGCATGTTTATGCACTCCCAAAGGCCCGTAGGAGAGAGCAAAGAGAAAACTCATCATGGTAGAATTTTTCGATCTACAGCTGCCAGATTTTTTGTGCGCACTTATGAGGCCACCGAGACCTAGCATGTATACTTGGAATAACGCTGAGAGGTTGAAAGTTTGCTCAGATCTCATGAGGATATATTATGACATATACTATCGGAAAAACGCGAAGCCGCCGTTTCGTAATGGCAATGACGCCGGAACTGTTGGCAGCGTCTGACGCGAATACCGTTTCTAGGTTCAAATCAAAGGAAAAAGAGAGCGTTAAGATCCCGTGAATAAGGTATTCGCAAAGCTTCCTAGAACCCGATTACATATTTGTTTCCTTTGAAGTGATTCTGGACATGCACTACTCGCGGACAGAATATGAGGATATTCCGTATGCTATTCGCAAATCTTGACTCTTCGCACACTTCAGCTTGTCAGCGTTAACATAAAGAGAACCTGATGACAACTACAAGAAATGATTGGTCCAAGTTAAAAATGATTTCTTTCTTTATTTTCGCGTAAGTCGACATTTGTGCGGCAACAGAAGACAAATGTCGTGCAGAGAAAATTGTATTTTAAAACGTTCCGACTAGTCAGAAAAAATTCCTGACGTTGTTACAAAAAGAGACGGGTTTCCAGCGTTCTGAAGCGAATGGGGATGTAGCGTAGCTTCTCGTATCCTGACCAAAAGCTCGGTGTCGACGCATGCAGTTTACTTGTGAAATAGACCGATGGTGGCGACACATTTATTTCGTTTTTGGAAATTTTCTGCCTTATAAAAGCTCTATTTTCTATGGCAGTGGTACCTCCGTAATTGGAGCACGGTACTCTATCGATTCAAGTCAAGTTCAGTTTGTCCTCAGTGTCCATTTATTCGTTGCCTGTATTAAAGTTGGTTATTTTTCTGTCTTTAATGACGAAACATGAATAGAACTGCGGGAATGAACCCTTGCAAAGTTTGCTTGAAAGTATCCCATTGTCGCTGAGGTTATGAAGATCAATCAGTACCAGGTTTAATTAATAGATTATGTATTCAAACAGAGCCTAACCAATAAATTTCCAAAAATTTGACGTTACGTTTACCACCTTAACCATTTGTCTCTTATAGTAAAGCTGGGAAAAGCCAAACCAAGTTAAAAGTCGACTAAATAAGACGGACAAGTTCATGGGTCATTTTGCAACGAACTTAAAATTTTACAATGCGAACACACAACAACAGCAGAGAAGAAAATGCCTCGAGATTTATCTGATCAATGAAAACATTTTTTGAATATATTTGCGATAATGCACCAAAATTCGTCGAGATTTTTTGTCTCTAAAGTAATATTTTTTTTAACGTACTTCCGGGATAGTGCTAAACTGATTCTCCTTATTTTGTCTTTAGCTTGGTCAGAAGTGATATTATTCCGCCGTATTTTATTTTTTCAGGACTGATTCAAGAGTCTTGTCATGATCATGACGTGTTTAAAGAT
Source organism: Amblyomma americanum (assembly GCF_052857255.1). NCBI lineage: Eukaryota > Metazoa > Arthropoda > Arachnida > Ixodida > Ixodidae > Amblyomma > Amblyomma americanum. The sequence continues at coordinate 132,027,633 of NC_135499.1, forward strand.
GAAAGAATGCAACTGCTTGAATTTCAACCTCTTTTTTTTGATCCTTAATACTGTTTTTCATTAGAATATCGTCCAAAGGCGCGAGGAGACATGACGTTTTATCGTTTGCAGCTGGAAAAGCTGCGGAAATAATTGTTGGGCCGAACGGCAACTGCTGAAGCTGGAAGTTTCTTTAAAAGAGGCTAATATTAGGTGATTACTCGGTTGTAAAGAAGGGCCAATGCATGTCGCTTTCTAAAAAAAAGAGGACCCTATATTATTAGCATACTGATATTGAGAGAAGCAAACCATTCCAACTGTAATTTCAGTTAGACGCTTAACAGAGAAATGACGGACCAGACTAGAAATTGGTTAAATCTGCGTCTCGCATTTGAATATATAAATCCAAGAGATGAAATGTCCCGAATAAAAAAAGGCCTACGTACTTGGCATTATCACCTTGGCAGAATGTTTATACTCTCCTAAGTCTCCTAATGTTGCTTAATGTGCAGACCCGAAGCTCACATTCTGGGCACATTGAAATAAGGAACAAAGGGTCCTTTCCGCTCTGCGTACCTAGCCCTTTGAAGCTAGACGCCGTAGTTTAGAGGGGATTACGGATAAAAATTCCACCATCTGGAGAATCACAAGCTTAGCAAAGGAAAAATCAATTGCACACTACCTAAATTCGCACAAAAACTAAGAAAAGGTGACCAAGCACTCGAAGCGCCTGTAAAACGGAACGCCAAATCCTGGAAGAGCTTCTATTAAATAACGGCCGGTAAATCAGAGTAAGTTCGAGAACTGGGGGAGAAGAAAAAATTGAAGAAATACCCAGCAGGATATATAAGAAACGTAAAGTTGGAAATCGAACGAGCGCTCAGCGTCGAAACCTTGGCTTGTGATTTTTCATTCAGGAGGCGTTCCTCGGAGTGGAGGCGTAGTTTTTCGTTACCCTCCCAGATGATCCGTATGGGTGATAGCACCTTTAGGACAGAAGAAGCACCTACAAAGAGTGTCCGATCTACTTGCAAAAAAATTCTTCATGGTGCCGTTGACGTCTAGTGTAACGCGCTTTTGCAATGTAGATCTATTTCTGTAGTAATCGTATGGCGTTCGTGGAATCTCGCTTGTGTGCTGTGTCGTTTGCTGTGATGAAACGTCAAGGTTAGGAGAGAAAAGGACACAGAGTTGTGTAAAAAAAAAAAGTAGTGCTCGAACGTATCACGAGGAAGGGTAGCTAATGTGTGGACTGCGTGTGAGGCACCACAAAGAAGAAAATCGCTTTTTACCTTTTTTTTCACAAGATGCAAAGCTAAACTAATCGTCATGCTAGAATGCCATTTGCAAAAGGGCTGTTATTAAACGATTATTGTCTTCAGATGGCCCCTCAAGAAAAGCTAAACACAATAACAATATTCTTTATTATCAGAAGATTAGAAAAAAACAAACAACAACAACTGCATCGACAACAGAAGCTTGAAGAAACAGCGCTGCTTTTCGACCGAGGATATTGGTCAAAGTTAGTATTGCAGTGTGTAGTATTCTCTTGAACACTTCAGCCCTTTTCTCAGGAGTATATTGCAATGTTTTCTATGCTTTAAGTTCGTTCGAATAAGGTTTGACTAGGCACTGCTTAAGAAGGAAGGGCTTTGGTCACTGGGTTGCTGCAGTGGTAAGGTGCCGAGCGATTCTTACTAAATACTGAATGCACTGCCTTTGCCAAAAGTAACCAGGCAACGTGGTTTGCTTCACAGCTGGAAAGCTGGCAATGGCGCCCCGAAAACAATAGTCTTCGGAAGGTGAGGACAGGTGTTCTGCTTACCTTTAATATATTTATAACTAGAGGTTTGCCGTAAGCGCTCTGCTACAAGGCTCAGAAACAAATCCCATTGCTCCTTTAGTTCTGGCAAAGACAGTGCACTCGTTTTGAATGCTTTTGTGGACTTTTATGAAATTTCTTTAGATCTATTTTGTAATTTTTAATGTCTCGACATAAAACACGGCAGTAAGAGAATAATACCCATGATTTGTGTGACCAAAATTTGTGTGAACATTTCAACCACCATAAGCTTATTTAACAAATACTGACCAGTACAAATGTCGGTTCACCTTTTCAAATAATATTTCATTACATCTTGGAAGGTTAGTTGCATTATATCGTTCAGTATTAATTAATCAGAAAATAAAGTAAAAAAAAAAGAGCCAGAATAAGTTTGCTTCCACAGAATAGAAGTCAGTTTAAACTTTCTATAAAAATGCTCAGTTTGCTCTACGAGTAAAGTGTGGTACAGCCACAGGACTGGCCACGATGCAGTTTATCAAGTGACTCTCTGATTTAGAATATAACACCATCAGGAGCTTAACGAACTGAGAAAGCATTTTAAACGCCTTTTCTTCAGGCACTTCGCAGAACCAATTCTTGAATCTCTTCGCGTTACATATTCTGCTCAGAAAACGAAAATATTGACGGCCTTGGAAAGAAAAGAGCAGGGAGACAATATAGAAAAAAATACTTCCGACACATCTGAATGCGTTTCAGTGAGAAGAATTGAGAACTCTGATTCTAATGGCCATATAACGTCTGAGGACTAAAATGATCATTTTAAAATTACATTTGAAAGAGAATATCTGCAAAATAATAATATTTTACAGACTGGTAAAAACGTAAAAAAGAGAATGCAATACTGTACACAGTGTATTTTACACGCAGGTCCCACAAGGATCTGTGGCACTTAATTTCGTATTAGTGCTAGTCGTTCTTTGGTTCCAATCATATGTGCGCTCGCAGATAGAGGCCAACAAGAAGAAAGCCATAATAAATATCCTGAAATAAAAACTAGCTGCACCTTCTTCCTTCACCGGGAAGAGAACAAGTATAATCCCACAGTCCATTGTGTACACACGAAGGCAACGAAGGCAACAAAGTCCGGCTAAGAACACCTCGCCGGGTGCGCAGTCCCGTACGTCCGACTGTCAGAAGTCCAACCCACATCCCCCCTTCTTTCCTTGTCCTGTTCGAGAAACTTAAAACGCGCACAGGCTGATTGCATTTCCATCGGGGCAAGCCGCGATCGCGACACGAGAAAGAGTACCGGCCGCAAAGCAGGTAAGCAACGGCTAAATCCGCAAACAGGTAGACAGAGATGGGCGTCCGGAGGCGCCACGTACAGCCACCAAAGCCCGCAGCAGCAGCTGTAAAAAAAATAAAAAGAAGGAAACAGCCCTTAGCCAAATGCCTCGATCGATGCTCGGATTCACCGCGAGAGGAGAACGAGGCAGACGCTCTTCTTGCTCTCCGAACAGCACGAAACCGAAAAAAGAAAGAACCCATACAAACAAGCAGTCCACGTGCCTGCGTCAGAACAATAGCGGACGGCAATTCGCCCAGGAAGACCCCCTGAAGCAGCCCAGGTGCTTGCCGTGAAGAAAGCACGGAGCAGTGGCCGTAAAAAGAATTCTTTCTGCGGGGAGCCGGGCGAGCCAAACAGACCCGGAAACGGCCGTGTTCTCACGATGCGAGCGCGCCCTTACACGGACTCCCCGGTGTTTGCGAGGACGTCGGTGGGCGTTACGCACACACGGGGAGGGCCAGGCATAGAACGCGGCTTTGAAAAAAAGCTCGTGCGCCTGGCGGGGAAGGCCCCGGGCCCGAGCAACTAGTGAATAGCCCAACGGGTGGCTTTGTTCGCACGCGGCAAAAGAGGCCACTGTAGCGGCCTTTCACGCCCTGGACGCTATCCTGTCATGTGCAATTGGCGCCAACGAGCATCCTCCGCTAGGTTCCGTTGAATACTTGGCGTGTAAGGCAACGAGGAACTGACAAAAAACATTGGCCGACATTTCCACAGCGGTAGTGCAGCTCCGCGGCTGCTTTTCAGGCTTAGAGCCTGATGGAAAAGAAGTTGACATACTTAGTAAAGAAGCTATTTTTGGCGGTCTTAAGCCTCAGTTTCAGATATACATCGGACAGGGAAACACGTTTGTCCCACTGACAAAGACGAAGGCAGCGCGAGGCGCGAGTCTGTGCAAGCTTCCGTCCTCGCCCGCTTTTCTCCTCCTCCTGCCTGTCCACTTCCAATCTAACCTTCCTTTTCACTCTTTGCGGACACTCGCATGCGGACGCCGAGGAGGTCACTCTAACCAATTTCCGCATTACCGCTAACACAGTAAAAAGCAACAAATCCATCAAGCTATTTCCTCTCAACTTTTCGGAGAAATTCGGAGTGTGTCTTCTCCTCATAACGAAAAATGTAAAGAAAAAGCACGCTTTACAGGAAGAAGCTTGATACAGCGAAGGGCACGCTATAAATGGACAGCGAGGATAAATAGAAAACTAGCTTCTATAAGCTAGGAAAGACGAAAAAAGGGGAAAAAATGCAAGCGTCCCCGTCGATAGTCGATTTTGGTAGTAAGATGCGTGCTACGACACTGAGTTTTTGTATGTATCAGAGAGGCTACTATACACCGCCTTTACTTCAAAACGATGGCAACGCATGCTTTTTGGTAAGGACGGCCCGAGTTTGAATCGACCGCCGGGAAGATGTTTAAATCAAATTTTCTCAGCGATAAATGCGTCTTTTGCCGCTATAAAAACGCCGATGCACTCAGAAAAGAACCACAGAATCATTTTTTTTCTCACAACAGTAATTTCGTGGAGTTGTGCTCTGTTTCCCTTTAATGGCGATACTCTGAGCCTTGATATATAATTTCTACAGTAAGACGAGCGCTGACAAACTAAAATTATGCTCCCTATGAAAAATATAAGGCGAGATAATTACCGTATACGTTTTTTCATCCAAAAAAGTAATAAAGAAAGTGAAAAAAAGAATGGAGGGAAACCTGTTCACTGTGCTCCAAGAGACAGGTTGAAGAAGTGTTAAAATTATAACCATGTGAAAAATCATCACATGCAGGCACAAGTAAAAAAATTATGAATAGAATTCTTCTCTTGGCTTGAAGCGCAACTGGTGCATTGGTGAAATGGCACCGTTCTCCCCCTGATCCGGTACCATAGAATTTGTTTTCTGGTGAAATCTGTAAATTTGTATTAGTTATGGTTTATGGGAGTTTAGCGTCCTAAAGCGACTCAGACTATTGACGACTCCGTAGTGAAGGCTTCCAGCAATTTCGTCCACTTGCGGTTATTTAGTGTGCACCGACATTGCACAGTACACGGGCCTCTAGCACTTCACCTCCATTGAAATTCGACCACCGGGGCTGGGATAGAACTCGCGTCTTTCGGGTCGGCAGCCGAGCATCATAACCACTGAGCCAATGTGGTGGCTGTAAGTCTGTAATAGTCCACGTGAGATGCTACATAGCATACCAACACCTGTGTCCTGGCATGAGTTTCTCAACCCTGGCAGATGTCAAAGGAAAAAAAGCAAAGTGAGCGCGTGAGCAACAGCTTAATACTGCTCGGTTTCTTATGCGAAACCGTGTGTTGTTCAAGGCAGTCTGTAGTGTGATTTTGGCGCTGCCAAAGAAATATTGGATATTAAATATGCCTTAAGATGGAAGCGTATCCCCCAACGCATGCATTTAGTAGGCGAAGAAATATACTACCACAAGATTTCATTAATTTATGATGGTTTTTGTAGTTTCTTCGTCTAAGAAAAACCTAGTTTATTAAGTGATGGAATCGAAGCATGCTGAGGAGGCAAAGGCTTGTAGTACGGAACCGGTTCCGATAAGAAAGAAGAAAGAAGCCAACAGTCACTCAAACCTAGGAAAGAATAAGGAGAATGTTTATCTTTTTTTTTACTCCAAATCGTTAGTGCCGCCATGTGGGAAAAAAAAACTGTCCGGCGTCGGCGTTGGCTACCGTTTCAAGCCTCGCAGACTCTGTGATCGGGGCAACCGGCTGCTCTAGCAACCTAGGTAGGCGTCCTAAGTCACGTGAAATTGTGGTGCATCACATTTTGCCAGCCAGATTGGGAGTAATCTGAGCGCTATTACCGGTGGCAGTTTAAAGACTGGTCGCGAGGGGTTGCCTGGCAAGAGCAACGTGGGCCCCAGAAGCCCCACCGGTCGAAGCACCTGCCATCGCAGGGCAGTGGCGTGATGCTTAACCGCTGCACCACTGCTCCACGAGTAGTATGAGAACTCCCGCCGGATATACTAATGTAAAGTTGGAAATTACCGATTCCCCATATCACGAAGTTGACCCTTTAATGCTACCGCGTCATGTCCTTAAGGCAGAGCTTAGGTGTCTCCTACAGTTCTGTTTCTGTATTTGGTGGTCTTGAACAATGTGAAAAATTAGCATTGTAATCACTTTTATACAGAAGATAGCTTAACAGTTAGAATAAAATACAACTATATGCCGTCGATGGAATCCGTATTCAGGACCTTCGAATGTGGCGCACATAGTTCTATTATTGAAGCAACGGCGGCCGTCATACGTTCTACATTCGAGTGTATTTTGTGTTGAACATAGCCTGACTCTGACAGTCTTCCCCGGCGCCACCCTACACCAAATCGCAGGGAAGTCCAATGTGGAACTTGATCGAACGCGAGGGCAGCAGAGCACGGTAGGAATGCCTCGCACAAACGCGCCTCCCGAAAACATTCGCAAGCTTGCGCCCACATATTTTGTAGGAGAATGGGATGGAGTCTAAAGGGCGTTTCTGTCGGGAAAGCTTCCGCCGTCGTCGCTACGACACGCTTCTTTTCTTTCAATATTTCTTTCCAATCTGATACTCTATCGTTTTTTCTTCAGCTCTTGTTTCTTTCTTATTTCCTGAACATTAATCGTAGTAAATCGCAGTTAACGCGCGTTCATTTATGCTATTTATTCAGTTCTACTACAATCGGTTAGCCCATGCTGTATGTTCGACCTTTTTATGTAGTGTATGTGTCTTTCTATGTAATTATGCCTGCACGGGGCTGCAGGTAGTGTAAATGAATAAATTAAAAAAATCTCTTCCTTTCATCTCTATTCTGTCTTCTCCGTGGCAGTGTTAATGCCCAGTTCAAGCCAGTTGACAAGCCCGTGCACTTAACTCTTCTCTTTTCAGTTTGTCACAGCAGCAGCTCGAGCGCACTTCTCAGGAAGAAAGACTGACAACGTTCCCATCGTAATGCGTAGCTTAAGGCAGTAGCACCTCACTGTCTGCCAAAGCCACAAAGGGCGCTTGTCTGCGTAACCTGTAGAAGTAGCTAAGGGGTCAAGTCTTGGTAATAGTTTCGAATTGGGTGGACAACTGGACCGTACAGCAAATGAAGAAAGTAGGAAAAATGTGAGAACGGCAGAAATGTAAAAACATTTCGAAACTTCACGCTTGTCTTGCTGAATTTAGTATTTACGGAACAACCGTAAAACTTTTGACTTTTGTTTGCTCAAAATGTTTTTATCAGAATTACTAATATTGTCGGTGCTTTACGGAGAGAATGCTTATTGATAAGATATTGTACGAACATTACCTCTCCATTTCGATATTTGAGTCTTAGGCTTCCTTTTGATGTTGTCCATTTGCAACTAAGTTACGTCAATACGTAGAGTCTGTAATTACTAGTGTGTGTATCAACCTTTTGATCAATACTCCTTTCACAGCGTAATCGTCGAACGCCCAGGGCTCTTATAATGAGCTGCAGCTTGCAGAACGCGACGATGTTTACTCTCGTAATTTTCAAGCAAAAATATACCGATTACGCGCTGTAACGTTTGCGATCGTTGGCAACCAAGTAAAGGCGGCATCTCCAAGAGCAAGTGGGCTGTGCTTGCCCACCCACACATACACTCTCTATACCATGCATGGTATGGGCTTGTAGTTTATCTCCTCTCTTCCCCTTCATCATCCCTTCCCTCACGGCGGAAATCTGGCGTGCCCCGAAAGAGACAGTCACTCAACAATCATACCTCCCACTGCCTACCCTCACGTGATTTGCAGCCCCTGGTTCAATTTCAAACCGTAACAGATCTCAAATTCGGTGCAATTTCTTCCTTGTATTGGGCTCGACGTTCTCTTAGTTGATTAGGATATGCTCAGAACAGATACGAAATGAACTCCGCATAAAATGGTGTAGCGCAGCCGAACCAAGCAGATAATATGCACGCAGTTTTGAACAATACTCCTTTCACAGCGTAATCGTAGAACGCCCCGGGCTCTTATAATGAGCTGCAGCTTGCAGAATGCGGCGACGTTTGCTCTCGTAATTTTCAAGCAAAAATATACCGATTACGCGCTGTAACGTTTGCGATCGTTGACAACCAAGTAATGGTGGCATCTAGGCTAATAGCCTTGCAGCTCGGGTCGTCTTCTAGCTGCAACGCCGTTAGTGCTTCTTTCCGACCGCAAGGTCTTAGTATTCCACATAATGTTATAGATTTTTGATGAAACAGCGCAAGGGACTGGGGAGCATACACAGAAGAGTGCGGACAAAGCACTGACTTACAACTGATTCATTTGCCGAAATTCACACAGCGGTACCCAAGATCTAAGACTTTTTTGTGCTTCAATTATGTTTTCTTCATACAGTTTCTGCTTTTCTAGCAGCTCTGGTTTCCGGCTTGAGCATCGCACTTGTTTACATCTGTCACGCATATTACCAGGGAAGTATTAATTTGAATTTTTGCGAATAAATCAGCTGTAAGTCAGCGCTCTATCGCTACTATTCTGTCTACTTCCTCGTTCCTTGCGCTGTTTTATGAAACAGGATTCACTAACTAGCTCGCGCCTCAACTCTTGTAAACGTTATAGAGTATAACATCTCAAATTAGTGTTCTTAATAGGCTAAACTAGGTGAGTCGTCTGCTCCAGTGAGGAATTCGTAAGTCGTCAACATTGTATTTTTCTTTCATGCCATCATCTAATGGAAGGCGAGAATTGCATTTATTTTAAGAAATCTGAAGGTAACGTGCAAGTTGGTAAATATTTCGCAATTTTCAATGTACATACAGACTACCCGAAGTATAATGCCGGTCAAAGGCTCCTACGCTGTCTCGATGCACTCGCAAAAGCGGTTCTCTAGGGTCCGGCGCTGGCACTACGCGAAAATGCGGCAAATGCTTTCTAACAGCAAAGGGCATTGAAGGAGTCAGTCACTGGTAACCGAAATTTAAATTGCTACTTTTACGCCAAACACTGCCTTAAAGAAATTAAAATAGGTGAAATGTTTATTATCCCTTAGAGCCACAATAAAATACTTCGTGCCTCATATTTTTACGAGACGCGTTTATTTAGGTTTCCAGTCGTGTCAGAGCCGTTATGAAATGCATGTATAAAAGTGCAGGTCTTTTGTTCGTCATGGATGTGTAGTTAGCACAGTTAATTTTCTCGAGCACTTGTCGGCAATATCTCTCAAGACCTACAATCTATAGTTATGAGCCAAGCCGTAATAAAGAGGATTCAACCTATAATCCTTGTTTAAAATTATCGACACAGCAATAAATGGAAGCGCTCACCTGGAAACAAATCACGCATCTACATTGTTTCAAGCGCACACAAGTTGTTCTGAAACCATCTTCGCACTTGCTGAAGCAAAATTCTTTCATATACCTCTATCCGAGACGCAGCCGCATTTCATTTGCATGCGAAGAGGAGCTACTATTTTTGTACAAGCGATAAAAAAACCCTTGAGTAGCGGAGTAACCCGAGCCCGAGCACCTGATTAATTGAAGCACTGAAGTGCAGCTTTCACGACTGCGCATTCTTGGTTGCATGAAAGAACCACTCTCAGTCACCTAACATGTCATCCAGCACTGGTTGAAAGAAATACGCGCGCCAGTGCCACGGAAGAGCCTGCGGTACGTCGCATTCTTGTTGTGAGAGCAATGGCGAGAATTGAATATTATTTTCGCGCGCTCTGATAATCGTTTTCCGGCTTCCATTACGATAAGGCGCCTTTAGTGCTCGTACTTCGAGTGCTCCGGTTGGAAGCCTCCGCGTTACTATAGAGCTCGAGGAAAATGATTGCTCCAATCGCATGCAGGTGCTTCCAGAGGTGGCTACAGAAAGCCCGTGCGCTCAAAATCCAAGTTAGAGCCGGCAGGTGGCTCTCGGAATAACAAAGCAAGTCTTACAAGCTCTCCCGTTCTCGTTAACCATAACGAAAATAGGAGTGCCTTGTTTTTCTGAACAGGTGAGGTCTCCGCCCTTTGAAGAGGTGCTGCATACAGAGGTGACTAAGCTGGCTTGTTTCGAGTGCCCGACAACAGGCTTCATAGGCACAGCTGCTGGGGTGCTTACCCACTTGACTGAACAGCTTGCTATAGAAGACCGTTGAACCTCATCTGCCCGAGTTGAATAGCTTACCCACTTGACTGAACAGCTTGCTATAGAAGATCGTTGAACCTCATCTGCCCGAGTTGAAGAGGCTGGAACGACAACGTTTTTTGACGCAGTTTAAGCGACCATCTGTGCTGCGGGCGTCTATGCAGCAAAGCACAGTGGCCAGTTTTTACATTGTTGTTTCAGGATGTCCAACTGCATTTTGTTGTTTCAGGATGTCCAACTGCATTCGTTCACTTAAAGACTACGTCACCATCGAGAGAGGCTTCAGCCACATCTGTTGGTGCCCCATATAGTCTCATTATGCAATGTGGAGACACGTTTAAGAAATCTCTACGATCAAGTGACCAACATGAGAGTCTCGGCTGCTTTGCACAAAAGAATTCACAAAAACCGGTTGCCACGTGATATCACCGAGGCCGAATGGATCGCAATTATCGGTAAAAATTCGTAATAAACCCTTCTGTGGCACCGCTATCGAGGAAACTGGCATATCTCTGTGCTATTTGTTATTTATATTGTTCTGAGTTGACAGTCAGACTTAGATCTTTTGGGATAAAAACTATCTTTCCTTTGAGCAATAAACAATAGTTGGAAGTTAGCGCTATATCTGCCTGCCCTATCTGTCTGTGTTTTGGTCACACTTGACATTACATCATACTATGTACCAACAAGGCCAGGCGTCTACTCTTTTGATGAATTCCCCTAAGCCTCGAAAAACCTCACCAGGCGGGAGGTTTTCTATTCAGGCACAGCGTAAAGGTGGTCACCACTGCCGGGTACTGAACCTCGGACCTTCGTGATCAGGAGCGAGACAGTATCAGCGTGAAACCAATGTGGCCTCTTAATAGTCAGTAAAAGCTTCAAGACATCACCGAAGGCCATTGTGTTGGTAGTTAGGAAGGGATAATTCAGATTGAAATGTTCTGGATTCTGCACAATTATTGACGAAGGGTAATTAAAATTTGTTTTAAAAGGGTTCCACTGAAGAGTTTATGCTAATCCGCAAACACTAGAAAACCCAGCGGGAAAAAAAACTTTGCAACGTAAATGTCTCAGAGAAGTCCCATCGAAGAAAATCTCATCGTCGGGAAGGCTATTTTACTCCAGGTTTTAATCAGCCAGAGGGCTGGTTTCACTCGCACGCGAGCACTACGGTATTCGTGAAAACAGCAAGTACGACTGCAAGAAACGCAAACAAAACATGAACATAGGCGAGTCCAAACTTCCCAGCAAATCTTAATACATAACTTGCGCCATCGCCTTAGCTTGCACAGTGACACCCAATCGCTTCACGAGCATGAAAACACAAGAGGAGCACTGTACGGCGTAATTGTATTCTACCGAGTCAAGTGACACGTGGCTACATAAGGACCAATTCGATTGAGGAAAGAAAATTAAATGGCGATTACCCCACTGATAATGGAAACGAGTAGCCCTTGCAGGTCTCCGTGTTGCTTTTGCAATTGTTGCAGTTGCTTGGAATTCTGACCACGTAGGTTTGTTTGGCCATTGTGTTTCTTTTTGAAGAGGGATAGCAAGTGCTTAATAGTACGAGAAGTGTGGTTGCATTGACCAGAGCATCTTGTCGTGCAACATGCTCCTGGTGTGCGTCCCGAGAGACCGTTACCTATTGTTATCATCTCCTGTTATTAGTGCCTGTCAGATACCACGTTTCCAATGGGAGCAGCTCGGAGTGCTCCTTCTCCGGTCATTCTTGATGCGGCGCGCTCAGCTGGAAGCCCCGCGTTACGCCACCTCGGCAGTCAATCAGTAGTAGGCTTTATTCATCCCCGGCGTCGCGCTGCGATTTCTACACCTTCCGCGACGCAGCGAAGTACGGTAGACTTTCATACGGCGCCTCGGTGCAGCGAACTCTGCATCGAGGCACTGTAGACATGCTTGACTAATCTGAACCTTGATACTCAGAAAAGCCAGCGACAGGGAATGGACAAAAGTTATTGGTGGACGATAAAAGGAACGAAACAAAGTGAACAAGGAGAGGAAGCAGGAAAGGCCTTGAATTGCCATTTTTGACCCATCTGACTGGATTTATAATAAATGAGGCGTTGATTTGACCCGCCGCAAGTTTTTTGCCTCTGGCGTGTACCACTCGACGATGGCGGCTGTATAATAACTGCTGCAGCCACGCCATGCAGCCATTTGAGAGTACTATTGTAAGCGGCCTTTCAAGGCAGGCGTTTTGAGCGGTTTTATTGCAACCGCGCTACCCTTTTGAAAACGCCCGAGTTAGTGCTAGGCACCGGCCTTGTGTACAACGTGGTCACGAGATCGGGGAGGCTGGATGTTCACTACGACGACTATAACCAAGCATAAATGAAGGACAAAAGGTCGGGCTTCAAATGATACCAGCCGCTGCGGTGGCTCAGTGGTTACGGCTCTCGGCTGCTGACCCGAAAGACACGCGTTCGATCCCGGCCGCGGCGGTCTAATTTCGATGGAGGCGAAATTCTAGAGGCCCGTGTACTGTGCGACGTCAGTGCACGGCAAAGAACCCCAGGTGGTCGAAATTTCCGGAGCCCTCCACTACGGCGTCCCTCATAGCCTTAGTTGCTTTCGGATGTAAAACTCCATAAACCAAACCATCAACTGATATCGCTGTAAAAGATTACAGAGGCCCCATTTATCTGAGCTGCGCAGCAGAAATCACAGCGGAACTCGTGTTGTTTTTTTTTTTGCAAAGGAAAACTTCAACTCCTTAGCACTGTACTACAAGCGCAATCATTGTAACGCCGTCAGTCCAACCATGTCCTCGGCTACATTAAGTACTTCTACGTCTCAAGCTGTTGAGATAGACAGGAGCAGCGCTGAACATCGATCAAAAATCAATGCGGTGGTGGAGCTTTGTCTTCTTTTTTATGTTCGGTAGTGAAACTGGCCACTGCAAACCCGGTATAAAGGCAACACCTTTGATCACACCTTTTTTTTTTATTACAGCTAAGAACGATTCTTTCCTTGCTACGCTCAACTCACTTGAAGATCGGCTCATTCTATCACCAGTCTACTATGTTGTAACACAAGTCTGACTCCAGCAATCGAGGACCGTCGTTCGGCGTGCTCAGTGAAGCGTCTGGCGCTGAGGAATACCGACTGAAATCGGTAGCGTTTCAAAACAAGGTCGACAACCAGGCTGAGAGTAGTTGTACATCGTACCATTTCGCATATCTATTTTTATAACTTTTTGCTAATATCTTTATGGCGCGCACGCAGAGGCGTCAAGCTCGACATGCTCGCAGCACAAGCAGAGAGGTTTTCATTTGCCGGCTAAGAATTCCGCATGTCGGCGACCCGGAGCAAAGAAAACTCGACCACAAGTCTAATCGAAGTGGCCAACTAACATGACACAGTTCTCACTTCTGGCTGCAAAAAGAGTGACGTAGAGGGTTCTGCTAAGTTTAGCGGGAGTGCAAATTGTACCGTTTAGCCGAGTCACAGTAATGAGGCTTCATGACACGCGTGCAACAAGATACAACTTCTCAGCTATGTTTCGTCTCCTTCAATCGATGCCTTTCTTACCTCTCATTTATTCATAAATGGGTTGCTGACATAATCGAGATATGTGTGCAAGTATGACTAATACGTTTAATGCGTCGTGTTTGCTGCGCCCACTGCTTATTGTTCTCATATCATAAATTACGAAAATATTTATTTTATAATAATAAAGAAGAAACTAATGTCTGCTTGATTCAAGAAACTGCGATATTCGAGTACACATAAGAAGTAACTGTTAACCATTCCTGCACGAGCATACAAACGCTCCTTTGATACGCCCCCTAGCATTCACAACAAGAAGGCGGCCGCCGCAGAAGCGCGACTGTCGCCGCTCAAAGGTTCGCGAACAGCTGGTGAATTCCTTCCCTGCACCTTATCACATCGAAAAGTGCCAGGAAAGCGAGCCTTCTCTTCATGGCCACCATTATCATTCTCGAGCAATGCGGCTTACTCGTCTTGCAGCAGAAACAACTCTGCTGAGGTGATTTTTTATGACTGCCCACTGTTGCACCCTAAATCAGCCGCGTGTTTTGCGCTGTATGCAGCAAGCCCGAGACTTGACAGCGTTTATAAACAAACGTCATCCATAGCGGTAAACTTTGGCGACAGGCACGTCTCGGCACATAAGCGTGTTGAGAACACTTTCTGGTCTTTTTTATGCGGGATCATCTGAAAGAAAATCAGCGCATGGCAAGCTAGCAACACCGAGTTAAAAATAGGAACAAGAAAAAAGCCAGTTTACATGCTCATCTGCAAGTCTTCAATCTTCTTCGTTCTTCTGACTCCTCTCTTATCTCGCGCGCCATCCCCTGAGAGTTGCTGAACTGCTGTTGGCGAGCTGTCCTCCTTATTTGCAATGCGCATACAGAAACAGTGCCCGACGTCACATACTCTTCAAGATGCTGCCTTGCGGACGTCTCTCATTATTTATTTCGCTTCTCTTGCTCGGTTTTGCACAGGTGAGAAGTTTGCCACAAGAATACGAAAGCAGACAGGGTCTACACGCGCCTGTGTCGCACCTTCAGCGGCGCTTCGCGGGAATACTTGCCGCCGAGCTAGCAGCGCCGAGCACAATTTCTTCCGGACATAAAGGTGCGCTATTTTAGGCGTTCCGATTTCGTGCGGTTCATTGGAATTTCCTTGGCTCTGCAGGGCTCATTCTCTTCCTGTCGTGCCTACCATATCGCGTATTGTCAGTCGTAACCAGGACAAAGATGAGGAATGCAGGATTTTCATGAGCCGCCAATCCTCCACGTATAAAGAAGGCACAATGGGAGCGCAGTCTCACGTGCCTGATTGAAATGCAGTTTATTTCGGCTCCGGCGCTGAGTACAGAGCACATCAAAAAAGTAAATAGCGCTTTCTTCACTACGGTTTTCTGTGTAAAAAGAGGGCAACCAAGAAAACTAACCTTCTCACCATAGCTTGTTGATGCATGATTTTTTATTTATGAATATTAGATTCATGATTTAAGACACAGAGCTCGCAACACGCCAGAGCTTGAGTTGCGTGCTCAGCATCTTGCCCTTTCTCTCCACTCCGTTAAATCGTTAATTAGCACCAACTTTCTTGAATCGCAGTATTATTTAATGAAACCTGATTTATTGCTCACGAAAGGCATGCTTTGACCTAACAAGCCCTTAATTTTTTTTACCAATGCTTTCAACCTGAAGTGAGAGCACAGTGTTCAGTCTCATATCTTCTTACAAGCGAGACTTACGCTTGCTGCTGTTCTTCTATTTCATCTGATTTCCTGAAAATATTTTGCCGCTTGCAATGAATCTAGGGCAGCCCTCCAGTGACTAAACTAGGCAGGTGTTATTGTGAAAAAAAATAAAGGTCAGCCATTCAAAAAGATGCATAAGCGAGGATTTGTGGCCTCGGGCACGCGACCAGTTCACTTCATACCGTCTGCGAACTAATCGACACTGATGTACTAAAAGGCAAGAGAGCTTATTCTACGCGACGAGAAAACGCAAGCAGCGAAAACGTTTTGGCGCACATTTAGAAGAGACCACGAAGAAGCATGATTTTTTAGGCACTGTTGGAGGTGCATGCTAGCTGTTCTATTTTTCAGGTGCCATGCTCCAAGTGCCGCAAGTTTTCTCCTCTGGTATTCGTTAACACAGCGATTGTCAGGTTCTATAACTGTAGTATATCCCTTGAATTATACATTTGTGCACAGTGTTGCTCTTTTTTATTGCTTGTAGAAGAGTCCGACAGGCCGCATTATAGAATGACCGCAAATTAAATCATTCCTTTGCTAGCAGTTAGTTAGCGTGTCTCTTCCTGTCCGTTGTCGCTCGATGGAAACCGGGAAGTGAGACTGAAACCTCAGAAATCAGAACAATATTCAACGTGATCACTTTTTATGCCGACTAAAACTCGGCCAGACTTTGTTTCCAACTTTCAACGAACGCAGCTGTCAGCTTCCTACTATTCGCGCTCACTGGCCCATCAAGCAACTTTCAGAGTTATTTGAGAATAAAAAGAGTGAGAATAAAAAAACAATGATAGCTGCGCAATGCGATGTACACATATATTTAATGAACGCCTGATTGTCGCTTTTGATTATTCTTGAAGTTCTATCCCCGCAAAGTGTGCGGGGGCCTAAAATGCATAATTTGCATAATGCAGCGCGTTTACGCAGTAAAGATTACAGTCAATACTGCGCCTGGGTTGGGCAATGCATGCTGCCCCGATCTTATTAGTGTTCTTGCGCCACTGGTAAGTGCTGCTTTCGCACCGCGTGGGGAACAGATAATACCCTTTTACGAAATACAGGTGCCCCTACTATTCTGTGAGGTGTTTCTTCTGTGCGTTAGTGCAATGCCATTGCGCGTTAGCATCATACTGGATCAGATCCCCTTGAGTTGCATTATACTGGATGCTGCATTGTGCGGGGTAGCCAGGCCGGCTCGTCACACGAATAAACTGTGTTATACATTACATATTCTCATCACTAATGTAACATCGTCTTCGAAGCACGCTGATGACAGGTAAATTAGTCATTTGCGTTGCGCGGGAGGCATATAATTCTATTGCTCATAATGAGAAAGCAAAACAAGACGACCCCAATCAAGCAGCAAAGACGAGAGAAAATCTGAAAAAAAAAAATAAGAACACGAAGAAATTACTTATTCATGCGGTTTTATTTTCTGACGTGTGATTTCCAGTTCATTCCTGACACTGAAGTACTGAGAACAGGCAAGAAAACATTCCAGATTTTTTTTTTAATTTTTGCTTTCTATCGAAACATCTTTTCACACTCATCGACTACGATGTAAAAGACAGAAGCCAACAGTTATCGACACCAAGGAGCAATGGGACGTTTTTTAAAATTTTGCAGTTCTTATCAATGACAGAATTTATAGTTTTTATCAATAAAAGCAGAACAAAAAACAACCACATGCCGCCAGTGGCATCCCAGCCTAGGACCTCCGAATTTCACGTCCGGTACTCTACCAACTGAGCTACGGCGACGGCTGTTCAGACTGCTGGTTTCGGGGGGTATTTATGTGTAGGCCTCGAATCTGGAACACGCTATGCTGCAGGTAGCATATGAGGGTTCACGTATAGCTTCCGCCCTCACCGTTCGACCACGTTTCCTGTATGTGGCACACGGGGTAATACAGGACGTACTCCGTCCGCCGCTATGGACGAGGGTGGCGCTGGCGAACACTCTCAAGGTTATCTTACACTACACATAAATACCCACGAAAGCACTAGATTGGACAGGCGTCACTGCATCTCAGTTGGTAGAGCAGCGGACGCGAAATTTAGGAGTTCGCGGGTTTGGACTGCACCGGTGGCATGTGGTTGCTTTTTCTTCTGCTTTTATTAGCCTCTCATTGATAAAAACTACAAAATTAAAAAAAGATCCCCTATGCTCGTTGCTTTCAGTGACTGTTCGCTTCTGTCATTTATGTCATAACGAGTATGTCATTCCATTCCTTTGTCTGCTGATGAAAAATACAGCTGTGCGAAGACGCATACGTCATGAATACAATATGATGAGGTGCACAATTTCTGGGCAATAATGCCAGGGACAGGAATAAGACATTGTTTTCACGGATCAGACAAAGAGAGAATTGTACACTTCAACATAGTACCCTGCTGTAGCTGAAACGAGAAATTCTTTTTTCGAAGCACCAAGAAGACATTATAAATAAACTGCTTACGAAGCCCAGATATTGCGAGTTCGTTTATTGCAGATCACAACGTTCAGTAATGCGCTCATCAGTGCAACAAGGAATGCTCGTGAGCCAGTGAGACGCATGCAGAGCCTTCTACTAAAACGAGTTTTACCTTTGGAGATTTGTAGCGCTACCGCCTTGCCTAGAAAGAATTTAAGAAACATCTTTTGGTAGGTAATATATGTAGGCTCTACATTAGGGATGATGCTTCTCGCAAGGTTGATACAGACTGAACTTTTTCGAAATTGTAATCCACGTGTGCAAACTTCTTGTAATGATCATTTTTTAGGACTCATTCGATTGTTCTATATTACCGCGACGCTGGAAAATCTGCAACAGCGCTCCGCTTTATAAGTCAAATGGCTTGCATTCTCATGGAAATTGGAGACCCATTTTTTTAACGAGCCCAATTTGTAAGCTCGAGGACCAATAACTGTCTCACTTTATTGTTCGCTAAGTACAGCACTTGTATGGTGTTAGGTTCGGAAGAAAGGGTAACAGATGTATCAAAGCAGCTTGACTGGCGCAATCACCCATACACACGTGAAAGACATTCCAGTAGACGGATGCAGAAGATATCTGGAAATCAAATTTATTTTTCAGTTCTACTAAGCCCAATTTTCGTACCTCCTTTTGTACGACATGGCAACTTGCATGAGCCTTGCGTACAAATAATCACTGTATTTCTCAGGCTGATTGGGCTTTGTAGACTTTTTCGAGCCATTTCCGTGAAAAATAAAGGCACGCAACTTCAGTGCTTCAATGTCTCTTCCTAAACCGACCATCATCGTAAGATTGCACCAAGTTTCTGTCGAACAAATATTTTACTTTTCCATTTCAGATTTAATCTGACTCTGACCACCTTTCTAAATTGCATTCATATCGCGTAATGCGCTTTACGAAAACCACTAAAATGTGTTTTATTTTGTAAAAGGACTGATACTAAGTGAAGAAGAGTACGCTGATTATTTTTGTTTCCCTATGCGTGCGAGCGCGTGCGTGCCTGTGTGAGTTTTAGTGAGCCAGCACGTGTAATGCTTAGCGTTGTTCAATGTTAGCACCCAAATTTTGTTTGTGTGTTTTAGCACCACGTTTACCTGGAATGCTTGTGTTCTTGATAACATCTAAGTACAAAAGTTAAGAAAAACGTGTTCAAGGTAATGTATATAATACGACAAAAAAAAACGAGTAACTGATATGGTGAGAGTAACGTATAGTGCAGATGCCAGTGAAAAAGCACAGCAGCTGAGAAACGTTGTGGAGTGCCGCAAAGAGTCGCGCATATTGTGCAAATAGCAGCAGTTATTATCCCAGGCATAAAATAAATGCCAGTGGAACTATTCATGTTGCTATAAATTTGCGGTGAGACTGCTTTACCATATCGTTTAAAATCAATTAGCCTAATGTGAGTATAAATGGCTGCAGTCCGCTTTTAAGCTTCTTATCATAAAATAGTGCCACAAGACGTAAGAGGTGAAATGAGGAAATCCCCCTCCCCCTTTGCTTTCCTGCTCTCAGGAAACCAAGACATAAAATTGAGCATTCGCGTGAATTATTTGATCATCCAAACAGGCGCACGTCGGACTGATTACTTCTTCAGACCGTAAAGGATTTTATAATCTCTTTTCATAGCTCCTATCCGCCGCGTAGTGTCAGCTTCCGGTTCGCCGCGTTTGCAGCGGCCGACGCCGGCTCCCTGGTCGCTACTTGTTCGCTTCTCGCCTCTGCTCTTTCTGCTTCACGCACGTTTGTCATGATAAAAGACACCGGATCTTTGCCGCCTTAGGCAGGAGCGTACTGCACTGACTCTGCCTCGGAAACCACCAGCGTGTTCGCTGAACGCTTGGTGCTGCTTAGTCTGCGGCGCCAGTCCGCGAGAGGCCTAGCTCCGGCTGGCCAGCATGGCGGTGTGTTATGCGTCGACCTTCCCGCAGCCGCCAACTTACCGCGCACTCCTTTACGCGCGCTTGCCGCGATACAAGAGGCTGTACATCACCGACCTGTGCAGCAACTTGTTGCATTGGAGGCCTTACTCAAGCCGGCAATAGGAGCCTGTGTAACGACTGGCCATTCATTGTCTGCGCAGCGCACAAATGTTGCCAGCTGTGTTTGCCGCGCCGACATGGTGCTATGCGTGTGACGTATCAAAATTATTATTCCTTCCTCTCAAACACCTTGCGCAAAACCTGGACTTTAAATGCTGTGCAAAAGAGCACAAAATAGGTAGAGAAGAAGAGGTGGAGCCAGCAGGCCGCATCATGAAGTTCAGTGAACTTAGCAGCGAGGCTTTGGTTTCAAACGGCAAGAAATATTTACGACTTCGTTTAGATAATATATTTATTCACAAAAAACAAAGAAACACCTGTCTATGCGTAAAAGCGCGCTAACTTTCCCACCTCAGCCGTGTCTGAGAATGAACGCCCTTCGGGCGTAATCATAATGTATGAAAAGCCTATTGATCGTCGGGCCAATATCATCAGCTTCCAAGAATCCCGAACCAAGAAAATAAAAGGCGAATTATAACGGCAGTGACGCGAATTGCTTGCTCAAGGAATGGCTTACTCTAACTTTAATCGCACCAGGCGCGGAGAAGAAACAGCTTCTCGTTATTTGTGCACACCGCCCTAATAATTAATCGGCCATGGAAAGCTTACGCGCCCGTTTAAGAGCCAAAGCTAAATCATGCATTAGCTGCGACTGCTCCTCTATATTCTCGCAAAGTTTTCTCCAGGCGGAGCCTTATGTAAATAATTAAGGAGAGGCGTGATATATTGCAGGCAGCGCTAACGACCACTTTACTTTCTTATTCCTTGTTTTGTTTTTCGTTCTGAATTTTTGTTTCCTTACTTTAGTGCGTGACTAACGGTAACATCTTGAACAAACGCGGCCAACTCTAAATGCGCTACAACAAACATTCTCGAACTGGATCAAAAATATTACGGCATGCGCCTTATACTTGCAAGGACATTTAGGCCCAGCTTTAAATAAGGAGCCAGAGTTGTTCATTGTGCAGGGAACCGCGCTAGACTGGATAACACTGAGCAGCCACTGAACAGCCTGCGCACTGAACAGCCAAACAGGCCGCGTTCTTGGCTGGTTTAACTTTTGTGCATTTCGCTTGTGGCGTCAGCCCTCTGCAGATTTTATAGAATCACGCTAATGCGCTTTCCTTGCGCGAAAAAACGCAGTCGGCTTTTTGTCTTGAGAGAAAACACCTTGCGATAGTATATTTTGCTTGCCAGCATAAAAATTAGGTAGACTGTCTTCACAGATCACTTTTTTTTTATCAGAGCATATGAGCCATTTGAAGCAAATTGCATTTGGGTTTGTCTTGATGTCATACAGCATTATTAGCGCCCAGACGACAAATGCGAACCCTAATTTCACAAAATCTGCGCGAGTGGTATTTCTTTTTGACTTTATTAGCTAATATTCCTGCTCGGTATTTGTTCACAACTGTTATTAGACTGGCAGTATGACTACCTCTTCCACATTACCATCACAGTAGACAGGGAAAGAAAGGTATCGAAAGGAGACTGCAAAGAGTTGCCACAATCCTGTTATTTGCTTTTTATGTTGTAATGCTTACAAAAGGATTCGAACGATAATATAATACACTACTGTTGAGATTTACCATGAAGTACCGGTTATTCTTCCCGCCATGTGATGCCAAAATCTGCTATTCAATATTGTGCATCCTTGCTGGATGTTCTGCGATAAACAAATACGTTTGGGATACCAATAAATTTTAAAGGCCGAATTTAGGTAAAGTTGGAAGCACGTTCCTTTAAATTTTTTGAACAACTTTATGTTTTGTAAAGTTTGTAGTAGTCACAAAAGCTGAAGAGCGCACGGCAAGTTGAGGCCATTTTACTCAACCAAAATGTATTATCTGCGAACACATGTTCTGTTCAAGCACAGTTCACTTATTGAAATTTAAATAGAATATCAATATTTCGTGGTTTTAATTTATTCCATAGAATAGTTCGTGCCACCTACGTCAGTTACATTCCTCGTGCGTGCTATTCCTCGTTGCGCAGTAGAGAGCCTTAGTTCGAGTTCTATTATTACAGCCGATTCTATCCCTCTATAATTCCTGGCATTGGAGGTAATCTTCTCTGTTAAGAGACGTCGACAAACTTCAACTTGTAACTGCAGCCAAACGGAACTTAATTAGCCCATATTTACCTACTGCTTTCAATGGCATAGCCTGGATCTGTCGAGTGTGTCCCCTTCAAGAATCTACACCTTGAGCACTTCCAGTAGACCACAATTTGCGATAGAGTCGTTTACCGATACAGAGTCTTCCTATGCGTCGCAAGTTGCCATACGTTGGCATGGCAAGCCGCTCCCCTCAGAACGCCGGACGCAATGCTTTCGTTCTCAAAAGAGCACGGCGCCTTGGTTAGGGTTGGTTTATGGGGTTTAACGTCCTAAAGCGGCTCAGGCTATGAGGGACGCTGTAGTGAGCGGCTCCGGAATTTTCGAGCAACTACGGTTTTTATAACGTGCACTGGTATCGTAAAGTACACGGGTCCCTAGAATTTGACCCCCATCGAAATTAGACCGCCGCGCCCAGGATCGACCCCGCGTCATTTGGGTCAGCAGCCGAGCGCCATAACCACATAGCCACCAAGACGGGCAGCACCACGTCTTCGTATGGTTTTTATGGAGTAAGGAACCACTTCACTGGAAACTGTTTGTAGTGTTAGAACAGACTTTCTGCGTGCAAAGACACTTGGGAAACAAAATACCCCTGAAACAATACCTCAAATAATTGAAAGTGTGCAACAGAAATGAATGAATGAATGAATGAATGAATGAATGAATGAATGAATGAATGAATGAATGAATGAATGAACGAACGAATTAATGAATGAATCCTTTCTTGCAAGAAAGTGATGGCTCCAGGCCGCTGTTTGGGAATTAGGAGGAGAGATGGGGGTGTACGTACAGAGGCAACTTGTAGTCGGTCTTTGTCATAGCCTTCAGAGTTGCGCGTCGTAAGTCAGTCGACCTCTCTCACTCGAAGCAGGCTCTCACTAATGTATGCCGTGATGGCATGTTATGCTGCGGAGCTTGATCGTATCTGGTCTGCTAGGGTGTCCATGTCGCCATGTGGTATGGGCTGAATTTTGAGTCTCCCTCACGAGAAAGACGGGCAGTCCATAACAGCTGTTGTAGATCTGCTCTGCAGTATTCTTGGCAGCGGGCGCATCTGTTCTGCCTAGGTGTTTCGTGTCTGGGAAGAGACCACTTGTGAAGAAACAAAAAGAAATATCAAAGAAGCAAGACAACGAAGGAAGTAAAACACTCGACACCAAAACAAAAACATAAAACTTAAATACATTTTACAAATGGCTTGAATATTCTGAGTTCTTTTATGAATTTGAATAAAAATACAATACAGCAACAATTGTCCTGGGCAGGTATATGATCTCTGTGTCCTATTGTGTCAGGGAAAAAAAGAAGTTTGATAATTTAATAGGCCTGACGGGTTGCGCACTATTTTATTAGCATTTCTTGAGAACTCTTAACGATGTCCTGAATATAAATTGACTTAGATATTTTGAAATGTCCATTTTAGAGGAGATACATTAATTTTGGGCAGCTAATTTCCCCACTTTGGAGAAGGTTCGCAAGCTAGCACTCTTTCGTAATCTGATAAGGCTGGACTGACGAGGGTACGTTCATTGTATGAACTGCAGCTCTGAATTATGAATGCGCTCAGCCTGCACGTCTGGCTCTTTCTGTTCAGAATTCCAGGTGGAATTTGCATAATACAACGTTGGACGCAGTAGTGTTTTCAAAGTGTGTTACTTTCATTTAGGGGTAACATTATGTAACCTTCACCGGCAGAAGCACACTCCTCCTTCGGCTTTGCGACAAACACCTCACGAGTGATCATTTCTGTTGAAGCTCTAATTAGAACGCCCTAATGCTTAACATACTTAGATTTGTTATGTTCCATTCGTCTTATGAGTACAAAAAGCTTATAGAATTTTTTTGTCCCTAAATGCGACGCTTTCGTGTTTTCCTACCATAATGTTCACCCTCCACTTTTTACGAAACGACTGAGAAGATTTTATAAATTCATAGACCATAGTTTCAAAATACAGAATGTCTGTGTGGCTACCTGAACTATGCATTCATCTGCTAAAGGCCTTACATTAGCGGATGGGTCTTCGCAGAAAGATAAACTATTCATACAAATGTCAAGTGAACGAGGGGCTACGACTGGCCTTTGTTGTATAAGGGAGATGATATTTAAGTCATCAAAACGCATCTGTCTATGATCGAACATTGATTTCGTTTTTGAGTCTGGAGAAATCCATGAAATTAGATGCTCAAAATTTCTGATTTAGACAAAATTATCTAACAAACAATGTTGAGGAACGACTTCAAGCACTTCAGAGAAGACCAGAAAATTCCTTTTTATTTAGGCCCTCTAGCGAATTCTAGCCAAACCCTAATCTATCTAGCGTAGTCATCCAACAACCGATAGTTAATAGCATATGTGTGCTGTGAATTTGAGAAAAATAGGCTATAATTTCTTATGTATTTAACGACGCTCTTAAATATAGTGTATTATTTTATCCGCACTGATTTGTTATCGAAATAGGCATGTGGCTTTTTGCCCCAAGACGAGAGTCGATTTTGAAGTAATAATTTTGAACATTGGCTGTCATCCGTAACTGCGCAGATTTCAACAATATTCTGTAAATTACGCATTACTGTTCTGCAAACCAAATACAATATTTGCTCCGGAAAGTGTCAGATATTGAGACTCCTCAGTTTTTTTTAATAAATACAGCTCAGAAGACTAATACAGCCGTATTCTTTAATAAATATCTCTTGCTTTATGCAGCAGAGTTTCAGCTAATCATGAGAAGCCATCAGTTTGCAGTATTCACCATCACCGCAATGACGCGAGCGGTAGCGTCTGGTAAACAACACGAATTGAGTTTGTTCTGGAACATTCGTAAGACACTGAAAAGCAGCCAACGACAAAAATGAATCCATGTTTCCGGAATACAACCAAGTTTCAGTCCGAAAGCACTATTTTGATGGGTAAACCTCGAGCGAGATCTTCCAATGTTAGTGGGTTTGTGCCGAGCAAAATAAGTAAATAAAAAAAGTGACGCAAATATCCAAGAAAGGCATTCGACCCAGAGTTGGCGCGGACAGCTGAGCTTCACTGGACACTGCGCGAGAGCACCAGGCTATCGTCGCAGCTCGACACGCCTCCTGTTAAACTGCAACGCACTCCCGCGCTGTGCATTGCACATCATCTTCATCAACTAATACTGCTATCAAACTAATATTCGCGCTTTGAGCTATGTGGCGGCAGTAACAGAGACATGTTCGTTGCACGTCCCTATTGAAAAATGTTTACAGGTTTGAATAGGTCTACAAATAGGATTATTGCACATTTCGTTCAACATTATAGGATGAAGCTTCCAAAGAGAGTCAACCTTTGAGAGACTCCTTAGTGGAGGGCTCCGTATAACTTCGATTACCCGCGGTTAATTACCGTGCATTTAGATCATACAGTGCATGCAAGTCGTCGGTTCGAACCCGCCCGCTACGGTAGCAATTTGATGGAGACAAAATGTGAAAGGTCTGTGTATTGGGCGTTGTTAGCGCTCGTTAAGAGCCGCAAATGGTCTAAGTTATCCGGAGCCCTCCACTATGGTGTCCCTCATAGACTGAGCTGCTTTGGGACTTCCATCCTATAAAGCCATACCAAATGTGCCATAATCCTACTTGCTGACCCATTCAAACCTATATACATTTTTCACTAGGGGTGTTTGCGTAGACAACACTGTGGCACAAACACGGCACTAGAGCAATACGCGTTAGCGTTGACAACGTTGCTGTAGAAACGCGGCACTTGAGCTTAGGCCACCGTCGTACATTAGGTAAATCGACACTGACGATGAAAAAGTTGAAGGTGCACATAACTGGCTCGCTCGGTCTGTGGACATCTCACTGGCGCTTTCAGGTATGCTGCGTTGGTGTCCACCTGAAAAAAACTGTGCTTTCGCACAGTGTTTAGCATTTCTCCATGCTGAACCACCAGATTTTTTTCCCATGAACGCTCCCCATAAATTAGCGCCTGTGGTCTCCTTGTGCTTAGATATGTCTCCGCACAAAGAAAAGTTTGATGGAGAAGACGTTGTGATTCGCTCGACATAAGGTATACACAATCTCAGAAGTGATCTTTATAATATTTTATTTTGAATACACCTCAAAGCCCCAGACGGGATATTAAAAAAGTGACAGCGGCTGGCCGTATGCTATTAAGGAAAGATAGGAGTGCGCACGCGTGCAGTTGTAATAAAAGGAAACTTCCGCTTCCCATATCGTAACTGTCTCTGTGAACTATAGTACAGCAGCGAATAAATGGAGGCAAAAGCAAAAAGATACCCACAGGCAAGGAAATATCAAGTGTAGAGTTATAGTCCGTGTTTTTCCCCAGGTCTGTCAGCCAAATGAAATGTGTAAGACATCAGCAGCCTAGTGCGTTGACAGGTCCAAGTGATATCACGGATTGAGAAGCGCACTATCATCACAAACTAAGTGCTTGCAGGCTGAAGATCCATCTACAAGGAAAGAGCAGGGTTTAATAGCAATGATAGGTGACAGCACGTGGCGTCTACTCTTGGAGTGCTTTGACGATCAGCTTCAAGATTTGGTTGAATACACCTGGGCCTTGTTTGATGCACTTTCGACTGAACATTGTACTAGCAATTAAGTGGATGGGGCCTTTTCCAGTTTCTCGCCGAAATTGAAATTATTGCCGCCCTTACCAGGGCTCTACTTTAAAGCGATATATTTTGATTGACGAGTGCCTGCGCTTTCAACGGTGACGCAGGAATCTATGTTCTATATTGAGCGCTGGTGGTAACCGTTAATATGCTTTTGTTTTTGCTTGTATTGTAACGAACCATTAAGGGGCCCGAAAAAAGGTCAGCGTGTTTAACAGAGGAGAAATTAAGAAGTATGCTCTACGAGCACCTCTAAGTTTACCACATTTAGGATAAATGTTTCCACAGAAAAGCTCTTATACGATCTTCGGTCAGAAGGTTCGGTCATGTTCACAATGACCGCTTGATGTCGCGAACAGTTTGAACACACATTGTGATTTTTTGGACAGAATATGG
Source organism: Amblyomma americanum (assembly GCF_052857255.1). Taxonomy (NCBI): domain Eukaryota; kingdom Metazoa; phylum Arthropoda; class Arachnida; order Ixodida; family Ixodidae; genus Amblyomma; species Amblyomma americanum. The sequence goes on from NC_135499.1 coordinate 132,054,723, forward strand.
ATACTTGTAAAATGTCTGGCTTCTGTGCGCGTCGTATTCTATTCTTGTCTTCTCGATTTGAATCTTATCTGCTTGGTTTGACTTATACTCCGCTTTTAAATTCCACACCTTATACCGGGTTCTATATGATGCCTGTGAGATCGACGTGCAGGCTAGTTTGTTTCACATGAATGTAGTGTGCAGCGAACGGAACAAGCACACGAGAGCGCTTGCGCTGTCTCCTGGCTGTACCCTGCCCCTTAGTGCAGAACACTTCAGTATTCGAGAGGGTTAGTTTGAAGCAATATTATCAGTTATAGAAAGCAAACGACAGCCACCAATGCTCACACGGGTGTATTAAGCAGGAATATACAAAACGGTGCAAGTCCAGCTTCCTTAACAAGAGCAGCATTTAGGCAGGATACAGGCCGCTATAGTTCGCGATTAGCTCCGACGTTATCATTAGAGCGTTAAAGAAATAAAAGAATTGTGAGCAAATATACTTACGTGCAACAGTATAGCAGCGAAGCTGGTAAAGTAATTCAAAGATAGGACAGCTCTGTTCAGATTCCGCCGGCCAAATTGAGTTTTGCATTTGACTTCTAGGCACGTAGCTAACGAACTGAAAGCACTGGCACTCTCGCGTGTCTTTTCAGAAGCGCTCGGCCGCTCAGTAAGTTAACAGTCGGTCCCCGATATAAATGACAAAATGCCGTCTTTTAGTGGAACCCTGCGACAAGAGATAAATAAAGGGAAGGGGATTCAATTTCATAGCATAGCTCCTCCTTTCCTAAAGTAAATCGTGGCGAGGAGGAATACTGCAGCGCGTTAACTATTCCTTATTGTATTTAATCGAATGTTTGTATCAAGAGGAATAAAGAAATGTAAAAATACTAAGGGCGATCAATTGGATTGATGCGGGGGAAATTAGTATTGTTTAACTCGTCAATATATTCCAGTCCTAAGTGTATTCCAATTATGAATACGTTTTCTTTCATTTATATTGTGGATACTAATACGCAATTTTGCAGCGATCCACCACTGAAACGGCAAGCGGCTGTTTCAAACACAGCCACCTACGGGGCCTGTGAGACCAAGGTTGCACTTCCCGAACATTTTTATTTTATTTATCTAAAATTTTATATTTTTATTTAAAGGAATAGCTCCCGCAAGCCTCTTTATGGCACGGATACGTCTTTGAGAGGCTGCAGTAGTTCGCACGTAGGCCTGCTGTTGTCCGAGTCATTTCCGTCTGAGTAATTTTCATTTTTGTTGAGTCATTCTTCTTCCGGTACCTACCTCCTTACAAATGTAGAAGAGCGGAGAGGTGGACCGATGGCAGGTGGCAGGTGAAGCGAAAAATATCTCCTAAACGCCACCTGCCATCATTGGCAGGTGGAGGCCTGACACAGACGCCGACACTGCCGGATAGTTTTCGTCTTCATGGCCGTCTTAATGCTATCGCATTAAAGATAAGAAATGCTCCTCCCCGTTGCTATCTTCCTCTATCACACAGAAAAACAATGACCATGAGATAATTCGCATATTCAGCTCTGGGTCTACAAAGTGACTGTTTTCTTCTGTGATGTTTCTAAATTTGAACGCGGTCCACGCGACATGTCTTTCACTTCTTGCGTTCCGTTTAGAAAACAAGTTTAGAAGAACATTACTTTCCCTGTGATGGATGGAGATGACTGAGGTGCGTGCAGGTTTTAAACTTACTTTTCAAAATTATGAGAGGGTCATGATTCTTGCTTGTAAAACAACCCTATAAAAACAAACTCCTCTAACAAAAATGCAACTTCTAGATTTGGGAGTGCACGTAACTAGAGTGTTCACTTAACCGAGCTATTCAAGTATTTGTTTGACAGGGCTTCATTTCTAACTTCCTAACTCCCAAAATTGGAAAGAATATTTCAGCCGCGGCCCAGCGTTACTTACACACCAACGACACATTTGTGATGTACTCCCTGCCTTCACACAGTCATCCTTAAAGTTGTAAAGTTGAAGCCTCCCGCAGTTGGTCAACTGCGGAAGCCTCCAGATGTATTTCTTTAGGGGTGGCGCTACGAAGGCAGAGCGACAGAATATTGAAAAGGTGTGATTGTAACGCTAAGAACATTGGGGCAGTAGGTTGATGAAGTGAACCGCAGAATACTGTAGGGAGGAAACTGCGGTAATTTCGCAATTCAACGTCAAAAAGAAAAACAAGAAAATTTTATGTGTCGTCAGTCATCTTCCTTCCCGGGATGATGCCGTGCGAAAAAGAAAAGCAGCAGTCTGAAAAGTGCTGTGGTGATTTCAAAGGCAATTATGTCTACTTATAGAAACAATACAAAGAGGACAATAAAAGGCAACGAAGCACATGTGCTGTTAGTGTAAAGCCACGAAATTTAGAGAGCGAAGTTGAAAACGACCCTTTCTAGCATTATGCACGAACAACGATCACAGCCAGCTTGCAGAATTGGGCGCGTTTCATGAAAAGGGTGCGTAAGAGGAAATTACAATCGTGTTCATTTTACAATTAGGATGCCTTTAAGTTATTTTCCGCAATGAACAGTAGCATGATTATTGTTTTATTCCAGCAAACAAACAACGCGCAACCAGGTCAGAGCTGGCCTTTCAGCCTCGATTTTGTAAAACCTCTTGAATCCGCGTCGTAATATGATTCATATTATTACTGTGGCTGTTAATGAATTACATCAGGTAATGAAGTGCGCAAATTGAGAAGCAATGTATTTTCTTCATTTCTTTTATTATTCAACTTTTTTTCATAATACAGCTTCCAATCACGGCCTTCTTCAAGGAACGCGCAAACATCCATTTTCGAGCAGCAGTGAATAGCGTTCACGTGAGAAACCTCTCTTGCTTTAAATAAGAGAGCACGCGCATCCGGTTGGCGTATTCTAACCGAGTGCCCTTCCATTTCATTGGTGGCCGTTCTTAGGAGAAGCCTCCATGAGTATAAAACATGCTTCCACTTCAAAAACAAAGCTTAAAAAAGACATTGTCGTGAAGAGAACTCGCAAAGACGCTTCATACAGCAAGAAAAAATTAAACTTGCAAACTTAGCTTTCAACCATTTGAAGACAATGAAGAAGAAAAAATAAACTCCTTAAGTCATAGCTGACGTCCCGTGTACCCTAAGCTGTGTATTCCTACGGCGCATAGTGAAGTGGTTAGTTTGTTGACACATGTCGTGCCTACTCGCACAAACTCGTCTACTTTGCCCGATGAGCAGTAAAGGAGTTTTTTCTGTGTAAGATGTTGTCTAAAGTCCCCCCTACCCTCTCTCCTCTCCCCCCACATTCTCATTTCGAGTATTACGTGTGCAATTGCTTCTATACTGACTTCTCTCATAGTTCGGCTGGCGTTCTCTCTCTTAGGCTTCTAAAACTCTATAGCGCCCACTTTCGCCGTTATAAATAAAATTCCTGAATGCAAAGAGTTCGCCCCACCCCATACTAAGTAAGCTTCGCACAGCTTGTAAGGTACACAAGCTTGCAAGATACACAGCACTGGTGTGGGAAACCAGACGCTATAAGAGCGTCGTCGTCGTTAATATTCATAGCTACACACTTACATATTTTCTATATCAACTTTAAAAAAGCAGAACCAAGACATAAGTTTGAAAACACCTTAGATTTCCTGTAACCATTAAAAATGGCATCTTTATTCGGACGCTGCGACAATTACGAGAATAAGAAGAAAAGAGGTGGCAATGCTACCAGAACGGAACTTGGCCCTGCATCCAGAACAGTATAAGAAAAAGAGAACAGAGAAAAATACACAGCAGCAAAACGTGTAGCGCGGCTCTGGGCTTCAGGCAGTTTGCGAAGGAGTGAAAGATGTTCACATGTACCCTAGATGTAAATGGAAGGTTGCAGTGGGCTCCTCACTCCATGCTCCAGAGACGTACCATAAAGATTGGTTAAAGAATGCAGCGCGCAAAGACAAGGACAAACGAAGAAGTGCACAGGAGAGCGCCAGTCCTGTGCACTTTTTCGTTTGCCCTTGTCTTTTCGCGCTTCATTGTTTAACCATGATCACTGACCAACAAGTTCAAACAGCCGCTTGAGTTTATAAAGACTGTTCCAATGTGTCCTTTCTTGTTTTTTCTTTTTGAAAATGCTAGGATTCAAAACAGGCTTCAAAGCCTGTTTAGAAAGGAAGAGGTAGGTTTTGGAATGCATAGCCACCTCAGGCATTCAACTCTCTTTTACAGCGACAGCTGTAAAGTTCCCATTCCTGTGTTTTTTATGGATTTAGTCACAGTAATAGTCGGTGTGGCTAGCGGGTGGTTGCCATGAGAGCCACTTGGAGAGGGGCTACCATGAAAGGAGCAGAGTCGAGAGCGTAAGAAGATGTAACCGGAGCGGGGTTGCCACGGCAACCACATGGAGGGGTATAGTAACCCTGGAAAGAGGAGGGAATGGCAGGTGAGAGAAGTGAGCAACCGGAGGGTTTCTGCCATGGGAATCATCCGAAATGTGATTATCCTCGAAGGAGGAGGGAAAGTTTGGCGAGAGCGGTGATAAGTAGCACGTTCCACCTACGGCGGCTGCTGAAATTGCGCCGCCAGTGGAGAGGCTCAGTGCCGGATGTGGTGCAATAGAGAGGAACGCTAATCGAGGAACGAATATATGAGGAAAATTGTCTGTAAATATACAGATATGATTTTTATCTCATATCCTCTACCTCAATATATCGTGAAATATAAAAACCTTTACAGATGTCGCTGAATGTCGCCCTACAAAGTAGTAACTGTGCTGTGATTTTTGTTCTTTCATGTTATGCTGTTTGAAGCAGTCTTATTTTTTTTTCCGCAGAGAGCAGATATCGCGTCACAACGAAAACTGCCATCATCTGTCAAATGTAAAACTTGTGACTTAAGGGGAAACAAACAGCTACTCAGAGAAGGTAAAGAGATTCGAAGAACATTTAAGCCAATCTGGCGTAATAGCTTACGTCTATGGTCAGGAACGCATCGAAGGGGGGGGGGGGGGGGCTGCGCCCCCCCCCCCCCCCGCTTTCGAAATTTAAATGCGAAAGCACTCCGTCACTATGTCTAACTGGGTGTATAAAATTTTTTGTCGCCATCACTTAACCGAGAGGCAGAAGCTGCAAACTCGGGCTACATACTTTTAAATGGTAACCGAACACATCGGGAGCCAGATCGGGAGGATGTGTATCTGAAACCTCCTGGCAGGAATTTGGCAGAAGCTGACAACTCGGGCTGCCAGCACTGAGAAGGGAATCGAATCCACCAGGACCCGAGTCACAACGCGCCACTGCTATATGCCATGCAGGAACATCCATCCAGCTTGGTTATAAAGCGCGGCTTTATATCTGTGTCGCGCCTGGCAAATTGGACAGCATAGATCACAGTCCACCTTATAAGCGTGCCTCCGGCACGTGGTAGTTGGCTAGTGACATGACCGAGCGGGCCATGGAATGAGTCATAACTGACTTGGCCAACTCGTAAAATTTCGGTGGCCCACCCCCAAAATAAGACCAGAAAGTCCTTAAATGTGGATAAAGTCAAGATTTCGAAGCGTTCGCACAACGCTGCGTTTTTGGCAGAGTCAAACCGTCTTTACTTTTTTTCAGACCCCCACTAACTTCGCACGGATTTCGGAAGTACCGCCATATAAATACATGCATTTGATTGACAGCTATTCGCAGGTGTTTGCCAAGGCTTGGGAGTAATCGCTAGCTCCCAGAAGGCAGCAGTAATAATGATAATACTAAATCAACTCACTTCAAAACATTTGGGTTTCAATAACAAGAGATAAATCCCACGTAGACAAGACTGAAGAACGGTAGCAAATACAGCGGGCGTTTTGAACAGACAAGGTTACCCACGTCTTCTTTCGACAGCTTTTCCTTGCGTCCTGGCCGCTCTGGGAGGAAGTGGGAAGCCCCGGTTTCCACCCGCTCTGTGTGGAGATGGGTGGAACGCCACGAGGCGGTCTCAGTGTTGAGTGAGACATTGCCTCAAATAGTCGCCACACTAGAAGAGCTCAAGGAAGCCTCCCGCGATGCAACAAGCGCTTCCACTTCGTCTGCCCTCCACCATCGAGTATGTTCATTTAACTTTCTCATATGTCTAATTGTGTCACTTTCTTAAGCCTAACGCATCATTTGTCCGAGTATTTGAAGAGAATGTCGGTTGACATGAACGTCGCGTTAAGCTACGCAGACCTCGTTTTGTGCAGGTTGGAAAGAATGACTGCTAATTCTGAGGAGGAGTCTCAAATTATTTTCTGTACGTCAAAAGAGAGCGGCTGATTTTGGCGCAAGCTCGGAAAAGCCGCGAGTGGTTGGCACTGAGAAGCATCGGGCCAATTACTCTTCGACTTCAACTGAGGAATACTGTAGGAGAACGCCGTTTATTCCTCACATGAACGATCTCAGTGCATCTATTGAGTGCCGCTTTGAAAACCACAGGGCAACTTTAAGTAGTTTGCAGTTTGTTCTGCCAACACACGTCTCTAAAGAGTACTTTTAGTCCATGCAGCCAGACTTTGAATTTTACATACAGGACATGCAGACAACGCACATCGCTGCGCTAAGGGGAGAATGGCAGGTGTGGAAAGAAAAATGGGAAGCAACAGGGGTAGAGCAGACACCGCGCTACACCACTGACGCGTTAATGAACTGCGACATGGTCCTATTTCCAAAAGTTCATAGTCTCCTCGAGATTATAGCAACGTTGCCAGTGACTACCGCCGCTGTAGAACGCAGTTTCTCTACACTGAAGAGAGTTAAAACACACCTTCTGAACCGAACACGTCAAGAGCGCCTTAACTGGTTAGCTCTGATGTCAATTCATCGGGCTCCAGTTAGCGTTGACGAAATTATTTCGGCATTAATGGCGAAAACAGTCTGACTTGGGATTACAGCGCGACAAAAATGATATTCAATCCAAACCAAAAGTAGAATGGACTGAAGGAAAATAAAGAAACACTGTTGTATACAGCGCTTTTTTGTGATTTATATCCTGCCATTCACATAAAGATGTAGTAGTTCTGATGCTAATGCTTATTTGTAGCAGTGCGTACATCGCTAAGGTGTCCCTTCTGTGTGGCGAATATTTACTGTAATGTGTGCAACACTGTGAATTTTTTTCGTCGTTTAAATTGTAAGCTCTGTTTTTAGTTTTCACGGTACATACGTGCTTTGTACCTGTGGCTTCTGTGTAACTAGCATTGGTAGTAAAGAAGGTCCATGCAATGCCACACTGAAATAAAGCTCTGTTTCTGTCCGGTACCATTATAAATTTAAACCAGCCAGATTAAACAGTTTGCTTAGGATTATGTGCCAAATAGAATAGGAAGGGCTCTATTTTGTAGTTCACGTTTTCATATTTGTTTGAGCGCTATTTTCATCTCACTCTCTATACGACCATGTTGCGTAAAACGGTTGCCGAATATGAAAATTCGTCTGCGCGTGTCATTATAGTGAGGGGCGTACCTCACATGCGCACCAAAACTTTATTTTATTCACGCTTTCACTAGCTAAAATTGTCCTTTCCCTCAGTATTAAAAAAAAAATTTTGTTTTGTTGCCCCTCCCCCCCCCCCCCCCCCCCGCTCACGAAAAAAAATTCTGGCTACGTGCTTTTCTGTGCTGTATTACATCATTTCTAAGCTATTTAAAACCTGAGGTCGTGCTGGCATCCCGTCAACAGAGATAGCAGGAAAAAAAATTAACTCGATTTTCAGACAAGCAAAGCCTTGCGGTTTCCCTTTCATCTTCTCAATGTGCCTCAGCGAATGTTGTCATTTCCTAGATACAGAAAATATTCAATGTACCGTGAGCCAAGGATGAAAAAAAAGTTGTAAAGCACTTTAAAAAATAAACGTAAGCTCGTTTGAATCCCAACTGAAACTCTCGATGGCCCCGTGGCCGCAGAACCAGGCCTGGAATAGAAAAGTCCAATCAAGGTGCCCGGTCAAGCGGAAGCAGCAAGAAATACGTGATCCAGTGACTCGTGGCTGTTTGTAGCGTAACTGGGGTCCGTGTATGCCATAGGCTGTGCGCTGCGGCTTATTATATACGGCGATGTTGATCTCGAGAGTGATTAGAAGTTTGGTAAAAACCTAGTTTGGGAGTCTAAGTGGAATAAAAGTGGTTTGAAAGTAGTTAAGGCTTACAAAAAAAAAGTCAGCTCCAGAATACCTCACTTGTATCGTTAGTGGAAAGTTTGTCCCTGAAGAAGCTTTATGGATCCAAACCAGGAAGACGGATATTCTAGCAAGCTCCCTTTTGAGAAAGAACTTTTTCATTATGCTCCGCTTCCTTCTCGTTGTTGTGAAGAGCGGAATATTTTTTTTTTAGTCTGAACAAACACACCGCAGTGATCGTGGGCGTTCCAAATTATATTCGTGCTCTTGTGTCACCGTTAACGGCTCAATTCCAGGAAATAGTTACTTGAACTGTACACGGCTCTTTGAGCTAGCATGCCACCGCCTGTTTCCCTGAATGGGTGGAGTGAAGGTCGTGCGTTGCGGCTTATTATATACGGCGATAAAAAAAATTCTAACGACGTCATCTGCAAAGAAAGAAATTCTTTTGAAGGCGCGGGAATTGAATGAAGGACTTTCAAAATGCGATTCTAGCGCGAAAACCATAGCCCACCAAACCGGATTGCTTTTATCGCGAGAGGTCTAATTCTTGAGGTACAGCTTCCGATTTCGATGTAGATGAGAAAATGACCTTCAGTGCACCGAAAGGTCAAACCGAACTGAAGAGCGTAGTAGTATGGCCCAAGCTGTGGCATTATGACAACTTGACCATATGACTATGCCCATTGGCTGCCTGCCTGGCTTTGACTTATACCATCACCGTGGACCCTTGACCTTGACATTTGATCTGAGCCAAATGATGCCATACTTAACATAGAGTCACGTGGTGGTGACGTTGAAGAACACAGTTGCAATACTGTGAAAGACAAAACTAACTTTTATTGGGCGAACCTGTGCCCACAAAAGAGGCTACACTAACAGCACAACGGTAACGGCGAACAGGGTCGCCGATCGTCGAAAATCTCATCCGCGGGTCAAGCGCGTCGGCTGTTATATAGCAGTCGTCGAATGTTCCAGACTAATCGTTGGGACCCGCGTGCCTTCCACAAAGTTCTACACCATTCGCGTCAGGCGATGAAATCAGATAACATAAGGTTCGTCTACAACAGACAGCGAACAGAAGCATCGATGACTTGCCAGAAACTTCGGATAGATGCAGGCGCGTCCCGCGCTGTGCGATAACTCTTGTTAGGCGGCGAAACGTAGTCGCCCGATAAAGATAATGACGTTTCATTACCCCCCTCTTGAAAAGCATCGACCCGATGCTGCAAACAAACGAAATAAAGAAAAGCACTCATAGCAAAGAAAACAACAAAAATAAGGAAGTTCGTTAGCGTCCGTAAAAGGGTTTAAGGCGCACCACGTGGTCCACTTCAGATCGTGCGCGGCGCCGCTGTGAATGAGAAATGCCGTCTGGCGCGACCTCATAGCCCAGTGAGCCAATACGTCGATTGACCTTGTAAGGTCCGAAATAGCGTCGCAATAGTTTCTCACTCAGTCCTCATCGGCGTATCGGGGTCCATACACAAACATGGTGGCCGGGCTGGTACTCGACGAAGCGTCGTCGCAGGTTGTAGTGTCGGCTGTCGGAACGCTGCTGGTTATTGATCCGTAGGCGGGCGAGCTGTCGAGCTTCTTCGGCGCGCTGGAGATAGGTAGCGACGTCAAGGTTTTCCTCAGTCAGTGACGTGCGGCAGCATGGCGTCGAGCGTCGTCATCGGGTTCCTGCCGTAAACCAGCTTAAATGGCGTGATCTGTGTTGTTTCATGCACCGCCGTGTTGTAAGCGAATGTTACGTACGGCAGGACCGCATCCCATGTCTTGTGCTCGACGTCGACGTACATTGCTAGCATGTCGGCGAAGGTCTTGTTCTGGCGCTCCGTGAGACCATTCGTCTGCGGATGGTAGGCAGTTGTCCTCCTGGGACTTGGGCGGCGACTGCATGCATCGTTTGAGTTCTTGAATTGCGTCGGCCTGCGGCGTTTTCCACTAGAACTCGACGTCACAATTAGTTAGCTGTGTCAGCGGCTCAGCGATGCGTGAAAAGTCCTTGACAAATCGCCTGTAGTAGGCACACATGCCAAGAAATCTACGCACTGCCTTCTTGTCGATGGGCTGCGGGAACTGTGCGAAGGCAGCTGTCTTCTGCGGGTCAGGGTGGACTCCAGACTTGCTGATGATGTGGCCTAGGAACAGAAGCTCATCGTAAGCGAAGCGGCACTTTTCTGGATTCAGAGTGAGCCCCGATGACTTGATGGCCTCTAGTACTGTGGCAAGTGATCGTCTAAGGTGATCGTCTAAATTTGCGGCGAAGACAACGACGTCATCTAAGTAAACGAGACAGGTCTGCCACTTCAATCCTGCTAAAACCGTGTCCATAACGCGCTGGAACGTTGCAGGCGCCGAGTACAGTCCAAATGGCATAACCTTGAACTCGTACAGGCCGTCTGGGGTGATGAAGGCGGTCTTTTCGCGATCTTTTTCGTCGACTTTTATTTGCCAATAGCCAGACTTGAGGTCCATCGACGAGAAGTATTTTGCGTTGCAGAGCCGATCCAATGCGTCGTCTATCCGTGGGAGGGGGTATACGTCCTTTTTCGTGATCTTGTTCAGACGGCGATAATCGACGCAGAAACAGAAGGCTCCGTCCTTTTTCTTCACCAGGACAACAGGGGATGCCCACGGGCTTTTCGACGGCTGGATGATGCCGTCGCGCAGCATTTCGTCGACTTGCTCTCTTATCGCTTCACGTTCTCGCGGCGAAATTCGGTAAGGGCTCTGGCGGAGTGGTCGAGCGCACTCCTCGGTGATTATGCGATGCTTGGCGATTGGCGTTTGTCGAATCCTCGATGACGTCGAAAAGCAGCCTTTGTATCGTCGGAGCAGACTTCTGAGCTGCTGTTGCTTAATCACGGGGAGACTTGGATTAATGTCGTAGTCTGGTTCGGGAATCATGGTCGTCGGGGTAGATGCGGCGGAATCCGAGAGGACAAACGCATTACTGGTTTCCAGAATTTTCTCGATGTATGCGATCGTCGTGCCCTTGTTGATGTGCTTGAACTCCTGGCTGAAGTTTGTCAGCAACACTTCAGTTTTCTTTCCATGCAGTCGAGCGATCGCTCTTGCGACGCAAATTTCACGGTCTAGCAGTAGACGTTGGTCGCCTTCGATGACACCTTCTACGTCAGCGGGTATTTCGGTGCCGACCGAAATAACAATGCTGGAGCGAGGCGGGATGCTCACTTGATCTTCGAGCACACTCAAGGCGTGGTGACTACGAGGGCTCTCCGGCGGTATCGCTTTATCTTCCGACAGCGTTATTGACTTCGACTTCAGGTCGATGATTGCGCCGTGTTGGTTCAGGAAGTCCATACCGAGAATATAATGACGAATATAATGATAAAGATAATGACGTGTCAATAGCTTTCGCTCGTATAATCGTGTTCAAGCCACGTTGAACCCCAGCCATTTTTGTCGAACAATGGTAAACCTTGTGTGTGCGTTAGCTCAAAGCTGTAGGCTAATGAGTAGGTGTGTCATCAGGAAGGAAGGAAACAAAAATATAAATTAAAAACCTGGGGCTTCTTCCTTCAAGGCAGGTATCTTAGCTACCCTCCATAATTTTTTTTTATTTGATTAATGCAATCTCACTGCTTTCCCACTCGGACACAACTGGAGTCTAAAAGAAGCAGATGTCTTTCAGCAGCCGCTCTATTTCAAGTGTCATTTAGCATGGTATCGGATGTTTATTTAAAGAAAAGTTTATTGGCTTAAGAGCCAAGTTTGTAAACAGGAAAAAAAAGACCACTTGTTGACATTTTTCAATGGCGGCAGGAACAAAACAAAAAAGTAACAGTTTTCGCTCTTCGACTGGACGGAGAAGGGTGCAGTATGGTGGGGCTCGGAGTCGCACAAGAACAACAGTTCTGCCCTCGATAGTGTCGTCATGTCTGCGGTCGCTGCTTTCAAATACTGGCTTTGCTCCCTCATGGTGATTCTGAGCAACAACCCATGTGCGACAGACTAACACCCGTTCAACCAGCAGTTCAAATTGTTAATTCAGAATTTGAAGCCTGGAGGATCCAGAAAAAAAAACAAGCACTCACCCGCAGATGCAGCAAGGGGCAACACCTGCACAAGGTAGCACCGTCATCGACGTCTACTCCCGCCTGGTCTTCGTAGGTCACGTGATCACGTGATTATCAGAAACTGCCAGTAGAAGGCAGGTGCCCACTACCGGTACCGTGGTTCAATGAATGCAGTTTGACAAGCATAGGAAAAAACGGCTGAGGTTCAACGTGGCTTGAACCTACTTATACGAGGAAAAGCTCTGTTAAGCACGGTCTCCACTGTCTCAAATCAAACCTCACGATCAAGGGTCAAGGTCAAAGGTCAACGCCAAGTATCCAATGGTCCTAGTATTATGATCACGAGGTCGTACTACCATAGCATGGCCCGGGCCATATAACACCACGCAGTTAAGTTCGGTTTGACCTTGCGAAGCATTGAAGGTGATTGCCTCATCCACATCGAAGTCGGATGTTGTCCGCCGAGGAGTAGAGCTCTCCCTCTAAAACTAGGCAGCGCGGCAAATCTATCAATGGACATCGCCAGATCAGCGAATATTACACGTCGCCAGTCTCTTGCTATGTCAAGCACGGTTGACCTAAATATTAAACAACCTTGTTGTTTAGATGGTAGTCTAACAATGCAGTAAGCGCTGCCTTTCCGCTTAAGAAAGGTAGGCGCAAGAATCCCTATCTTCTTTAGTCGATATTTCTTGAGCACCGCGTGCGCCTATCCGAGTAAATTCAGAATTGGGCACACCTTGGGCAGACCGCATGGACAGAGATAATATTGTACTCATGCAAAAAATTCCTCTTAAATACTTGGGGGTTGTATTTGACAACAATCTACACTGGAAAAATCGTACTAATGCAGTGTGTTAAAAGTTAGCCTAGGGTTGCTATATTCTTCTGCAAGCTGGTGATTGCTTTGACACCAGCACTTTACGAATCCTATGCTTTGCATTTATTAATAGTCACCTGTCGTACTGTATTGAATCCTATGGCTGGACTTACGCCCTATATCTTGACTCTATTAGACGATTACAAATGCGAGCAATTAGAATAATGAACTTCGCGAAATCTAATGAGAACACTAAACCACTCTTCGGTGAGCTGAAGTTGTTGCCATTTGGTCATTTGCGTGAAATACAAAAAGCACGCTGTGTACACAGCATAAATCAATATAACCTTCCATTTCCCGTTTCCTTACTCTATAGCCCTCTACGACTCGCAAGAAACTTCGTGCCTGGCAATTTCAATATTCCTCCTACAAGAAATGTTTATGGTGAGCGGCTCAGTCAATACGTTGGAGCCAAAGTTTGGAACAAAATACCAGTTGATGAACGGCTAGAACAAAGTTTTATCAAAAAGCTGGAAACTTACTATATTGAGCATAATGCGGAAATTTCTGTTATGCAAACGCATTGAGTATTGTTTAGCCTTAAACACCCTACTCGTGTTTTCCACTTTCCTGCAGCGCGAGTATCTTGTTTCATGTATAACACTTCATGTATAACAACCTGCCCTTCGGGAATTGTGTGCCGCTACCTGGTTCCGCGATTAATATTTTTGTAATTTGTGTTAATCAATATTATACTGATGATGATTATGGAATCTTATGGCGCAATGACATCTGTGGCCAAAGAGTGCTATGACACAAGGTTTTTTCGAATTATCAAGGTGGGGTCAAAGACCCATTTCCCAAGCATTTCATCCTAAATGAGCCGACCACCAGAGCAGGGGAAAGCTTGTATTCATTGTATCGCCATGGGTACCCGGCGGCACTGGTGATCAAACCCCTCACCTCCCGCATGCAAGGCGCATGCTCAACTACTCGGCCACCGCAGCGGTAATCAATATCATATTGTTAAATTCGCAGGCTTTTATCAAACCAATTGTGAAGACTGCCTAATCCTATGCACTTTTATCTTCGGACCCAAGACTAGCCACTGGCTATGGGTCCAAGCTATGTTTTGCATATTGTTTATGCTCATGAAGATAATAAAACATTGATTGATTGATTGATTGATTGATTTATTGATTTATTGATTGAAAGGTTTTTTACAATATAAATTCAGTTTTGAGATTAGTATGCTTCGCATGAAATCAAAACCACATTTTTTGTTCTGATTTGAGCCCGAATACATCGACTTTTCATTTGAAGAACCCAGTGAAGATTGCAGAAAAGTGCACTGACATGGCATCTCGGTGAAGGCTGCAGACAATTCCAATGACGCAGCATCTCTTAGCATCTCTATATCCGTGTCACGGCATCTCAATATGACAAAGGTCTGTGGCAATTTTTACTGATGCGTTAGATGGTAAGATAATGAATCCGCTTCCACGGGGTGCCTACAAGAAACTTATGGAAGATATGTTCTTTCTGCTTCTATTTGTAGAGGAAAAACGCTAAGCCGCCCGTGTGCTGTGCGATGTCAGTGTACGTTAAAGATCCCCAGGTGGTCGAAATTATCCCGGAGCCCTCCACTGCGGCACCTCTTTCTTCCTTTCTCCTTTCACTCCCTCCTTCATCCTTTTCCTTACGGCGCGGTTCAGGTGTCCAACGATATATGAGACAAATACTGCGCCATTTCCTTTCCCCCAAAACCAATTATTATTATTATTATTATTATTCCATTTGTAAAGGAATGCTGCGCAGCTCTAGACAGCAAGATATTTTTGCTGTACAGGAAAGTGACAAATGTGGCGACGACGAAATGTGGCGACAAAGGGTCTTTTAGTGTTCCGCCGTGATGAGGGCGGGCTGAATGGCGGACATTCTTGGGACCTTTGCCTCATCCTTGCCGATAACGAGCGATCCCCGCATACTGTTCTAACTTCCGGCTTGTATTCCGGCAGAAGCAAATTATCCCATGTTTTCTTGCGGGCACTACCGAGTTGGCGACGGTCGTGGGCGGAAGTTCTGTATCCTTATTTTCTTATGCACAGGTCTGCCGATAGAGTTCGCTCTAACCACGTCTGGATACGCCGTGGGCGCTGACATAAGCAATGAGGAAGGCCCCTTTCTTGCTTTGTCGCTTGATTCAATCTTTGCGAGAATTGGTTGCACTGTGCGTCGGATTCATCGGTCTGGAAAACATTTTCCCAATCTTTTAATATCTTAGCGTTAACGATGCGTTTCCTCACAAACTGCAGTGAACACTAAACACTCCCGCTCCATTTTTTTTCCGAAACGAAGTAAATAAAAAATTCATTTATGCGCCAAATTACAGAACTGCCATTCAAGTCCGTACACTAAACACGTAACTCCTTGTTTTATCTGTACTGCTACTGACTGGACACGCTATCAGACCGCCCTTCCGAAGGTACCATAGCTGCTCATGCTCTATGATGATGATGGTTTTTTTATGGCGCAAGGGCATCTGCGGCCAAAGAGCGCTATGGCACAAGGTTTTATTTGTCTTCTACTCAAAGTGGGGTCGAAACCCCTTTCCCAAGCATTTCACCCTAAAGAAGCCGAGCACCAGGCAGGGGAAGCCTTGTTACCATTGTATCATTGGTGGGTACCCGGCGGCACTCCTCCCGTTCTTATTCAATAAATGATCTTATCCTTATAATACATTCATTGAGTGTATTAAGTGCGCCGTTTACACTCCAGAACAGAATATGAAAACAAGAAGCGCCATTTAAAAAGGCGGAGTATTTTGAAAACACCCCAGTGCGGGCGTGTGGGCCTCCCACCCGTTCCCCCGGGTCGGGGTGCCATCTGCGGCGACGTCTGCTGGAATGGGCGGTTCTCATTATTTCGCTTATAATGCCGTCAGAGAATTTCTTTTCATGCATAGCAGTCTAGCTTGTCTAGTTTAACGATTTCATTAGTGAGCAAATGTGGCGCACGCAGCAGCATGTGGTACTAAACTAGAAGTTCTTGTGATTCGGAAAAAACACCCTGCGAATAGAACGCTTTTGATGGTAACTTCGGCTTCAAAACACACATTTGTCGTCATATCTTAAATACCGTAGCATACCTAGCCTCACTCTTCTTCAAATTACTCTCAAACTTTTAACGAACAGCTGCCTATACAGGTATTTGTGAAAGGAAAATATTTTGTAAAGTTTTGTGCGCGTCTGTTTTTATGGTAACTCCCATGGGCATGCATCGTGTGTTAAAAAAGACAACAAATTTCAAACTACCTTTCTTTTTGTCACGTTGTTCTAGAATTTACTCGGCTGTACGATATTTCAGGGGCATTGTGAAATAAGAAAACTACTTTGAATACATATGTTTTCATATATTCCTATGGGCCGAAACCCCAGCTAATTTCACTGTCCGCGAGCGCCCCTATGATTATCAACACTGTCTTGATCTAGAACTTCACGCCAGACACCTGCCGAGTAAATGGTTGCTCGCGGAAATTACATCCGATTTGCATAAGCCTCACTAATATTATATCGCGATGCACCACTCAAAAAGGTCGCCAGAGGTAAAGTGCGAGACGACACTGACACATGCCCCATGTAGAGCTCGCACTACACGTCTTGTTTGAAGCAACTTATTTGCTCATGATTGGAGAAACACATGCGATCGCAGGCAGGAAATAGTACCCGAGCACCTTGGTCTGTACCTGCCTTAAGTGCTGTATTTATAACAATTTTATTTTGAAGCACATATGAAATAAAGGCAGGTGTACCTATTGCATCAGTATCTTAAACCTTTTTTAAATAGCTGGATGTCCGGACTTCTACTATAGACTTATACACAGTGACTAGCCGCCGCGATGAACAAATGTTTAAGCATCCGCCTCGCATGCGGGAGGTGCGGGGTTCGATCTCCCGTCCGCCGTGTACCCGCCGGTGATACAATAGGTACAAGCTTTTCCCTGGTCTGGTACTCGGATTAATTAGGGTGAAATGCTTGTGAAATGGGTCGTTGACACCTCCTTGAGAAGTGAAAAATACCTTCTGCCATGGCGCTCTTTCGTCATAGATGCCCTTGCGCCATAGAATCTACATTCATCATCATCATCATCATATACATACTGAGTGGCAAAAGCGTGTTTAGTATCATAGATATGAAATATTTGGTAGACCAGCAAGATCAACATAAATATAAGAAATTAAATTTCTGAGCGTGCAGCATATTCCCAGTATAGCACCCCGCGCTTTCAGAATTTTCCTTACAACTGTTTGGAAAAATATAATTCTCTGGAGTAATTTATAAATTATGTTTTAACCCGACCTTAAGAGATAATTAATGGTGAAGTCTACCGCATATTCTTTCAAGAATCATTCAGGACGCTTACAAAACGTAAGCGCTAGCGAACGATTTAAAAGCTATCAGCAGCTTGCCCCCAGGCGCGACATGCCACTTTTACGAACACGGCTTCCTGAACAATTTGCCGGATCCCCTGCACACCTCTTGAGGCGTTATAAGGAGGCAAAGAAAGCGGTTCGCTCCGCAGTACTCTTCTCGGCATTTGTCGTTTAGCTAGTTCGCACGTTCCGCGCATACTTGTGCGTTGGGTTCCTGCCGGGATTTAAAATATTGTGCGAAGAACTTCAACTATTCCGGAAAGAAGAAGCCTGAAACCTAACCAAGGCACGTCGCAAATCAAACTGACTCAATCCGTTCTCATTGCGTCCACTCTCACCCACCCGCCCAAATCTTCGTTCAAGCCACATTCTCTCAAGCTCCTTTTGCATATCCCTCCAGAAAGAGAGTAAAACAGTGGGTGTGCTCCAGCGCGATGCGTTGTTAGCAGAGTTGGTGCATTTAGAGTTGCACAAGAATGTATGTACAAATAAGGAAACTTCAAGAGACATGACATGTTTGCTCCTGTCTCGTTCTATCTCGTAACTGACTTATCCCAGGAACACTCCTAGTTTTTATATCATGACTTACTAGAATTAGTAAAGTGTCCAAACAACAATTCTTTTTATGAAATTTATAATGCGCCCGTTTGAATGTAGATTACTCGGTCCGCAAATACTGTGTTTGATACCTCAATACCTCAACAAAGTTCCGGCGGGAGTGGTCCTTGTTTGCACAACTGGCAACCTGAATCACACTTCAAGGTTTTACGCCCAGTTGCATACCGGCTTTGACCGATATTTTCCCAATAGCCAGCGAATTCTCTAGAATACGTTTGGCGCTGCTCTGGGAAAGCTGTGTGACGGAAAAAGGGGGCTTGAATATGCCACTCCGATTGAGCGTTCAATGACCCCCAGTGCCTTGTCTTGTGCGCTCTGTTGAGGCAAGAATAGGGAGAAAGTTGTGGTATAAAGAATTGGTTGCGTAACTTGGACCCTCGAAGATTACCTCAATTCACGAAGATCGTTTAAAAAGCATATTTCTTGCAAACAACTTGTTGAATTTTTGTCTGTCGCAAATTCGGAGCGTTAGAGATTTGCTGCACTTGTATCTAAAAACAAAAACAAAAAAATCGATGCTCATTCCTATGGGGAATCATCTGTTATCTTGACGCACAAGTGTAACACATCATCATCATCAGCCTGACTACGCCCACTGCAGGCCAATGGCCTCTCCCACGTCTCTCCAATTAACCCTGTCATTTGCCAGCTGCTGCCACTGTATCCCTGCAAACTCCTTAATCTCATCTGCCCACCTATCCATCTGCCGACCCCTGATACGCTTGACTTCTATTAGAATCCACTCCGTCCCCCTTAACACAAGTCTGGTAAAAATACCAGCGGGCTAAATGAGGAGCGTTTTATTGGAAACTATCGTGACGACTTCTCCACGAAGCACGAACTCAAACAAATAAAGGAAGGAAGGGGAAATTTCAGTCCGCTGAATGATTAAGGCCCTTTTACATTGAAACGAAGTTTTCAAGCGAGCAAACACTCTTTCACTTAATCTTTCTCCGGTCTCTCTTTCTCGCACGGAGAGGTCTTTATAATCCTCGAGAAAGGATGATCAGAACAGCCAAGACGAAGACAATTTTTTTTCTATAAATCTCGGTTTATGGACAAAGGCTTCCATTCCTCCTCTCTTTTATCAAATTTATACTTTATGTAGCATCTTCCGGGCTGTTTTCTACATTGAACTGGTGCACAAGGGACGTCGATGATGATAACAAGGGCTGCATGTGCATTTCAGAAAGGGATCAGTCGGCGAACATGAACAACAGAAATGATGACAGGGAGGGTATCGGCAAAAGCCAACAATTGTAGCAGTTTGTTGTAAGTAGTAATGAAAAATAACATATTAAATATACGAGAAATGACCCCCCCCCCCCCCCCCCCGGAAATATAGCATTGCTTAATAAGAGTGAGCAAGTGAGTCAGTACAATGACCAGGTAAATTTCCGTTGGTGGAAAGGTAATCAGCACCTCTGTCTAACTGAACACAACTGCTGGTACTGCAACAGGCCTTCGAGTCGTGTTGCCACACACTCGGACTACTTACAGCAAATCATCAAAATGGCAATTTTCGCCATTTCGCGACTTAGTGTTTTCGTAACCTTCAGAGGCGCCAGCAAATACTTCCATTAAATTTTTTTATTTAAGGTACATTACATCTCAAAATGCTGCAGTTGAAATTTTAGATTTGATTCGCAACTACTGCACTGAATGCCGACTCGCTATCATAACTAAGCTTAACTAGGAGTTCTAACCTCTCAGCCTTTTGCTACGTCTAATCGCAGTGCCTCCAGCAGCTTGCAGAGAAAACTAATTCATTTCACAACGACCAATAGACAACACGAGGAGTTAAAGCTCGTTAGATTTGCAGGCCGGCTTAGCCAGCCTAACAGAGTTTTATCGTCTAAGAGGATTTGACATAGCACGAAATTAATGAACCACGGGTGACGGCTCATTTCTCTCCCTTCCATGCAAGCTCAAACTCAGTAAGTCTAAGTTAGTAGTTAAGCAATGCAGCAGACTACCTGCAGTAGGGCGTTTTGCCAACCTTCATTCCCTTGCTGCTACTTGCCAGAAGCTGCTCATGAACGGCTTTGTGCGCAATACTTAGCGTCATGTTCTTCGCTACCGATTTCGGGCTTCATAAATAACCTGCCTAAAGGATACTGGTTAAATGTGGGTGATGAGGGGCTTTGTAGTGGAGGGCTCCAGAATAAATTCGAGCTCTCGGTGTTCTCTAACGAGCACGGAACCAAGTTATACAAATCGATGCCTCGGAATTTCGCGTTGTGAAAAAGCCGGCTGGTTCAGCTGTCATGGACCTACTGATGTGCTAAGCCGCCAAACGGCATAGTTTCTAAGCTTGACCAGCGGATAAAGAGCGTAGTGCGATAACTTGCAATACTAGTTTATGATGAGTATATTCTCCTCTGTGATTGGCGCGCTAGTCACATTAACGTTCCCGCAAAGAACGAAAATAAAACTGTTCTTTAGTCTCGTGATTAGTCCATTCCTTTAGAGGCTTGTGCAAAACAATGTTTGCACAAAATTTCTTGCATTTGGTTAATACAAATCATGAATGCATTTATGCATTGGGCTTCAAATTTTAAGAAATTGATGCAGCGCAGTAATTTTTTGCTACTGCAAGCAAATCCCATCCCCTACCCCCAATTCCTTTTTCATGCGATCAGGTAAAACAATCTTGCAGGACGAGGATATATTGCTCTTGCGGGGGTACCTTCCTGTGCCCTACAGAGAGCAGAAAAAAGAGCTAATACGACGTTCTAGCAAGACGTACATGTGAAGAACCGAACAATGATTGCTTCCTACACTAACGCTATCATTTCAGTTAGTTGTAGCAGTAAAAGTACTTAATATAAGCCAAATGGTCATGGAGGACCAAAAAGCCCAAAACACCACCGGCCTACAGCCTGGAACGACCAGAAGAGAGCGTGTAGGCCTTATCATGATCCCCGATAATTAAATCAGTTTAAACAAAGCGGCAAATAAGTTCGCCAACATACGTACCGAAGGGAGTTGTTAGGCAAGCAGAGACGTAATGCACCTGGACGAAGGCTTCACTCCAAGAAGGCTCTTGCTTTGAGCTTCGTAATTCTTAATCACAATGCAAAACAAATGCCTTCCACAAACGTACATTTTTTAGTAAAGGAAGGCTACAAAAATATCTTCTGCCGGACAGCCGTTCTCCTGAGCCAAGACTAACCCTACTGAACAAAGAATAGTGTCCCAAAAGCAAAACAAAGTATGCATATATAAAAAAGAGCGCAAAAGTCACAGCGAGCTTCAGACAGAATAAAATGACTGCACCAAAATATCCGAAACTTTGTTCATGCTGTGAGAAGGAAAACAAGGAAATATAAGTTAATCCCGAAGCAGACATCCATAATTCGCTTCTTGTCTCGCTGTGAGCCGCAGTCGTGATTATCAGCTTTCAGTTATTTCGGTAATTGCTAACACATGCTTAATCACTGAATCTAACAATTCAGGTTCTGCTTATAATATGCGTTGTTCGCACTGGTCAACTGGTGGTTGTACTGAATTTCCACTTTTGAACAGAAGGCAAGGATTTCGATTTTCACTGGTGACTACAAGAATGTCTATAGGTTTAAAACTTCAATAATACTGTATTAAAAATGCTTGGAAAATAAATGGTTTAGGAAGGGCTTGTTCTTTCCTTTTCTTATTGGCTGTGTCAAATTATTTCGCAAAATATAGGTTAAGCTATGGTTGTTAGGAAGTTCTAGGCTTCTTTGCCGTGCATGTAAAACAAATACATAGTAAAACACTAGTGCTAGCCAGTATAAAGCGCACTTATTTTTTCGCCTTTACTCTCTATTAACAGCTACTTTGAATGCATCTGAACAGAAGCGGGAAAAAAATTCAGTGTACAGTGTAATTCATATCAAGCGGGTAAGAAGAAGTTTTCCCGCATAGCCCAGCAAAAAGAATAGCAACTAAATGAGCCGCTTACCTCTTTCAGTGTCGGGTATTCCACAAACGACTCAAAACGCAGCGGAAGCACAACTTTCCACCTTCCACCAGAAACGCATGTCTCCGCCACGAGCTCCTTTGTTTTTCCACTCCGAGGACTCGCGAAACAATGACGAACGGCTCACACGGGCACAGCGTCCAGAGTATTCCTTTCGGTGAATGTGGAAGGACAAAGTGCGAAGCGCCTCAAGCGTGGTTATCCATTGAAAGCAGATGAGCCCCGCGCGTCTTCGCGATCGAAAAACCAAACGGCCCGCTCCGGTATCCAACTGGTGCACCGAATAAACCGAACGAGCAGCGGCGAACCAAGCCAAAGCTGCGTCAAATCACGTGGCCCGCGCCAGTTGCTCAGGTGCCCGCCAGATGGCGAGAACGGCGCCGCGTCCGCGGCGCGTCGTCACGATGACTCGGCGGCTGCTATGACGTTGACGCGGAGCCCGGCCGAGTCGCCTGCCAAGACACTTGCTTGCGAGTGCCTTGCGGTGTCACGTGGGAGCCAGGACGGCGCTTAGATGGCATTTTTTTTTAAAACAAAAAAAAATATCTTGCGATTGAGTTCACGAAGCGATGGTTAGCTGTTAGCAGTAAGTTGGGAGTTATCTTCACGCCTGGGAAGGATTATCGGTAAAATATAAGAAGTTGACACACTGTTGCAGGCGCACGCGTTGAGAGGCGAAGAAAACCTCATTTCAGCTTAGATCTTGTCGTTCCTTTTCTAATCTATTGTTCTGCTGAGCGCCCCCAAACCCGGCCCCATTCCTAGCCTCAGCGTATGGAAGTGGGCTACAGCGCTGACAAGGATTTATGCAACTAGAACATGTAGTTACAAGCAAAATATTAAGTAAAAACATGCGTAAGACTGCATGCATGGTGACATCTTGGAATAACACAGCAGCAGTAGTATTTTTCGTTTCTTTTCTGCTAGCGAAGGCACGCTTTGTTGAAAAATTTTACCTTGCATTGATCCTGCCGTGTATTCTGCTGACATAAGCTCTCTATATCTCCTTTATTCTGCCAGGATGCTGTGTGCCCTCTGGATAACAATAATGATTTCTAGCGAGAAATCACATCGGTTCGACACTACCAAGCTTGGGGAAGTTTTTGTTTTTTAGCCTTGGCCACTTTTAGGATCTAGATTTATTTTGTTATTTTTTTCAGTACCTTACAATGAAAATAGAGATTTCATAGGCACTTAGGGGTGGGAAACCTGCATTCAAAATGCGCCTAGCTCTTTGAAGCAACCCAAGCTATCCAAGCGACGTGCTGTCAGTGTCTATTTTTCAAGCAAAAGCTTGATCAGTGATCAAAATCTCGTAAACAAAAAAGGGGTTCAGAAGCACGAGAGACACAATGAAGTACCTCTACCGTGACCCACGGCAGCACTAGCACTGGGAAAACACGTTGCAGAACGGTTAACACCGCACTAGGAACAGCAGCGCCCGAAAAGCGAATTAAACCCATCCAAACCAGCCGGCACCGTTGATATATTTTCAAGAGCGAACGCCCGCCGTACACGAGGTGTCCGGTCTGCAATTCCTCTCCTGCGAATTGTCATTCTACAAGTGCTTCCAATGCAACCAGTGCGGGCGTACATGTGGCATACGTGTAGTCTCACATTTTCGACTCGACACGAGCGTTGTTCCTGCGTGGTTGTGTGGACAGGAGATAAAATGGACAGAGGATAAAATGGACACTACGCACGTCAAGTCGCAAAAGAGTGGACGCAGAGAAAATGCAATATTTCACTCTCGACAAACAGCCATCCACTTGCATCACTGCTGGGTATTCGTGGAATTCGAGTTACGTACCAGCCATAGATTTTGTAACCGGCTGCGACCATCTGTTTGAGTGAAGTGCACTGAAGAAATGCTTGCGCCATGTAAAATACGAGGGCCATTGGCTACTGTCGGACCTCTGCGTTCATCACACTCAAAACACAATCTGCTTGAATGACGTGGCCGTTCCCCTAGTTGGCTTTCCAAGGCCAGTGAGGCTGGGCTTCTCATAATTTTTCTATAATTCATCTTCAAGCAACACTACTCTCTCCACTGCCTACGTTCACCATTTCCCCTTTCCACAAAAAGAAATGGGCTGATAAGAGCGTCTTCGAGTCTTAAGCGTGTTGAAACTTCTTCACACCAGACGAAACTTTTACAGAGTGTACAAATATCTGTAAACTAAGGAAAAAAGCAGTGAGGCTTCCTGAGGTTCGGTTTGATGTACTTTGGTTGTTTAGACTCCTCGTGTACAAAAAGAAAATGGCCGATTGACAAAGATATTATGCCTGTTTCTAAGTGAGATGTAACGGTATAGATCGGCGCTGATGTTGGGCGAAACAACATGGCCAATTTATTTAGCGACGGATTGAGACCTTTCAGCGTCATGGCGAAAACTGTCAAACAGGTCAAGTTTGCTGAACAGCAATAATAAAAGGAAAATTAATAATTGAAATTAGTAATTCTTTGAAGAAGTAGGTGTCACGAGAGAAGGTGGTTCTGAAAGCGTCAAAACCGATCTTACTCTCAACTAATCTAAGCTAGAACTGCCTAACCATCTTACTTGACATTGTTGTATTCTGCCTAACCATCTAGCGGACATTGTTGTATTATGCTTTGTAACCCAACCCCCTAAGCCTCTAACAAGAGATAGCAGTATTTGCAACTAAATAAATAAAGAGCAGCAATCTTCGTTAATCCTCCCGAAGGAGCTCATGAGGAGCGGTGCGGACGCCGTTGCATCTCAGGCTAGTCTTGCGCCAGCGATCTATTGCTCGCGTTAGCTTGCGCCCATCAAACATGTAACACAGCGGTGGCGAATCATTAACGACGTTGTGTACGGCTGTTGCACTGGTATGACGCCGCCTGCCTTTCATTCCCGCAGTAAGGCACGTCGTTTAGGCGTAAACGTATTTCGATGACCCAGAACAGCCGCCTTCTTTGTGCAACAGAGGATCAAATAGCCCTGTTTTTCTGCAACGTTCAATCAGCCTAGGTGAAGATTCATAGAACTCACAAAGTACTTTTCTTACGCAACGTGCTGTGTTACTGACGCTGCTCTGGTGGCTACGGTGGTCCTGTTTTGGCTCACTCTGTTATTACGAAAGGTAGGAGAGCCTAGACGTCCCTGAGCAGATACGTTTTTGATTGAATTTAAATTGTGTAAAACTAGACCCACGTGACTAAGGTTCGTGCAGTGTTGAGTTTTGACGAACTAAAGGTATACGTTTTTTCTGGATTGACAAGAAATTTTTCAAGGGCCACTTTCGCACGGTGTCCAGTTATCAGATCCACGTGTATATACCGGAAAGTTAATGTGCCAGAAATTATGAAGCAAAGATCAGCCATCCTAATTAAAATTACTCTCTTTTTCTTCAGTCAATACGCTCTGGTTAAAGCTCGTTCAATCAGCAATACCTAAATGTTCCTTTGTCGCCATTTCTTTTCTCTTTTTTTTTCCTAACAACGCTTCAACAAAATCACTAAAAATAAAACATACAAATACATCATTTGTATTCGAATTTCGTATAAACACAAAAGGGCTTGCAATGACATCTTACATTCGGAAAACTGTAAAATATGAGCCGCTCTATTTCTTCCTGGTGAAGCTTACTTAATGTGGCATCTGTCTGTTCCCGGTCATACTTATCTGCAGCAGACAGCACCGACGCACTTGCAGACGATAAAAAAGAGAAATAGCACTTCAACCTCAAACGTTTCGACAGATTTCCTGCGGGAGCCAGAAAGGCAGTTTCCGGTTCCAACAAAGTTACGAAAAACTTCAACAGAGAACATCAAGCGCAAAGTTTGGTTCCCTTTTCGATTAGGCTTCACTGTGGCACCAGTCTCTTACAAGGAGTTTTGCATAACGCCTGTCACATAGCGCCAGCACTATTGTAGCCGTAAATATCATTTCGCGAGTGGCCCAATGTCATGAACATATAACTTTGTTATTGTTTTGTGAGTTGTGCGAGAGAAATTCGGGGTGCGAAATGGGACATAATTTAATGTCGAGAAAATGAGCCATTATTTATGCACTAAAACGTATAACATCATTAAGTATTCGTGCTTATACGAATAAAGTTAGTTGTTTTTAACTTTACACTCTTGATAGTATGTAGATTTTGTTAAAAAAAGCAATGCTCCGTACGTATTATCACAGCAGAGATAAAAATTAATAGGGGGAAAATCATGTTTTGTGTGCAAAGAGAACGGCAGGAAACGTCGGTGCTAGACAGACATTGTCAGAGATGCTTTTGCGTGATCGTTACTGGCACATACCACAGAATACATAACATTTCGTGCTCAGACTTAGCATGAAAGAAGCTCCTATGTTTATAGAAAAGGATGCGATGCTCTTGATTCAAATACCAGAAGTTACTTGTCTGCTTTGGTCTCTAAGGCGGTCTTATAAAGCTGATGTCCATGAAGGCTTCACGAGAAGCATGCTCTTGCAGTTAACTTCATCACTAATGCACGCTTGTTTTCATCTTACAGATTGTTTGAAAACATTTCAATAATTGGTGTAGCATGCGCCTGCGAAAGTCTTTGACCTTAAACCAGTTTTACTTCCGGTATGGCCTGTTGTCATTAATTTCGCATATTGATGTTTTACAGCAGGTATCAAGCGTTTGGGTGGAATTATTTTTTACCATTTATAAACGCCTGATAACTACAGGGAATTACTTTTTTAAACGTTAGAGCTGTTCTCAGCAAGTAAAATGCACCTTAGAAGTTAAATAGAAAAGTTTGAATGAACAATGCACTCTTGTATTGTCGTCTAAATTACTGTAGGTAGACAAACTGGCCGAATAGAAATAACTAGACATGATCTGCACGCTAACTTGAAAAAGTAGCGCATGTAAGCGGTACTATTTGTAATCAGGAAAAAAATGCTTGAGATGTTTGCATAACTAATGACATTTTGAAATTCCTTCCGCTCCTTCGCATTGACGAGGATATGGTAAACATTAAAACAATAAATTTCTCACAAAATCAGCTGAGAGCCCTTCATACTAACTGGTATAGCTTGATGACCATCTCGAATCTATTCCGCGCACTGGACAAGCACATATCTCGTTACCTTGTTTTGATCTGCAAACCAACTGAATGCATGTTATTTCGCATGATGCATAGATCATTTGCACCCTTTCTCCCCGTTGTTGGACTCGAGGTTTTTATTTTGAGACGACCAATATTCAAACGAGGGTAATGTCGTAGGCTGCTCCAACATTACAGTCTTCAGTGTCTGAAACAGGGCTGCCAAAATATAAAAATGTAAAATTTGTAAACTGGGAACGAGAAAACCTGTTTGTTGACAGGACGTGCGTTGCGAAAAATAACAAAATTCCTGGCGTTTAAACTGCGTGCAAGCAGGTTGTAATCCACGCCGCAGTTTTCCTTCCTTGGCTGGCCCGCGAATGCTAGCTCTCTCTTCCAGGTTCAGTTTGCCGACGCCTACCTTCCGTGTCGAGGAAGACTGTTTACTCACGTCACTAGCAGCACGACCACTCCGCCGTGTCTATGCGGCGAACGTAAGCACTGTGTTTGTTTTACGCCCAGATGCAATTAGCACAGTGGGTTGGTACAGGCTTTCGCATCGTTGCGCAGCTCGCTCGAAGTTGGTGCGTCATGAATATGCGTGGCCCTGATCCGAATGCTGAATAAGGATCGCGCTAACGCCTCTCTGCAGCTGTAAAAAACCGTCCCGGCAGGCACGCTGGAATGCTGCATCCCTGCTTCAACGTGGTCGTTGTACCCATGTGAATGCATCGCTCTAGTATACGCCGACTCTACCAGGTTGCATGGTCATTTCAAACTTCAAAAGGAGGATGAAAACAAAAAGCTAACCTTTTGCTTTTCCTCTTTTAAAGCCGTCATGGCCTTCTTCCTTTAAAGGACAGCCAAGTGGAATGAGTACTATACCGGTGTTTCAGAACTATAGCGGTGGCTTAGTTGAGCCGCGTACTCTATTACATAGTGGCGGTTGAACAGCGCAAACCCACACAGACCAGGTAAGAGACGAGACACACTGGTTTGTGTGCTTCGTCTCTTACTTAGTCTTCGTGTTTGCCCTGTTGAACAACCACTATGCATCAACATCAACTAGCCCAATCTGCAGTACTCTATTATGCAGTGCTGGGCAGAGAAGACTGGTGCGCTTGAATGGGAGTAGCGTGCTAATTCGCATAACAAACGCTCCCCCTACTTTCTTCGCCAAATGATTCGAACGCACTTGCTTTTGCGTATGAGATGCACCCCTGCGTTTTTGAGCGTGGCCTGCATGGTAACGAAAGTGAATGCTATCAGGAGCCTTTTTTGTGAGCCCTGAAAGAACTATGCTACAATATAAAACAAGTCAAGGCTACTATACCTCACTCTAACAGAGCAACAGCGAATAAAAATGCTCCGCGATGAATCATAAAACAAACTGAAACCTCGTCTGGTCACAAACGGTTTCCTTGTTTGATATCCTGTAAGAAGAATGGTGCCTAACTGTCGCGGCGTAGCTTTGCGACGAACGTTGTGAATGGTGCAAGAGGTAACTCTTGGTGTGGCACATTTTTTGTCGTGCGGGTATAGATAAACGTTGGTGATTATGCTCTCGAGCCCGAAATCCTTGCGGGAGAGTGCATTTCGTTTTATTTAGAAGGTGAGTGTCATCGGATAAGAATTTTCTTCTATGAGCCAAATTTTTGTCCGATTTTTAACACTGCAAGATTTTCTCCGTGTTTTATTCCGCGCAATAAATGCGCCGCCATATTTTCAGATTTTTTTTTGGGAGAGAGAAAAAGTGTGTACATTATGCGAGTAATGTATGCTAGCTACCTTGCAGGTCATGGAACTACCTTCCTCAAAACTCTGCGGCTACATTGTTGCATTGCACCTCCGTGACTGTGAAAACACATTCGTGACTGTCAAGGGCTGATTCACTCTCATGAGGCGCCTTTGTGTCTCTTGAGCACCGTTAGGACAGATCACTAGAAACGCGCAGACTGGGATGGTGTCGTCTGTGGAAGCTCGCAGAGACTTTGACCGTAGGCTCAAATGCAGGTAATACAATACAGCGGCGTAACTTATTCGGGCTTCCTAAAGTACTTCTATAATTGGATGTGTGATAATAGCTTATTCACCTCATATTTTTGCATTTAATTTATTTGTGGCGTGTTTTGTGCAAAGGAATTGTTGCTTGTTGCGCATCTATAATTTCTTTTTGAAATGATTGTTTACAGGCTTGAGCATTTGCGGCTGATTTGCTTGCAACTTCAGCTTATCCTGCTTGTGCGCTCACTACCGGACTTCCTGTGATTGCTGGGTTTTTACTAAAACTTTTATAATGACGTCTTCTTCGCAACCTGCTCGTGTATTAACGCATTTCTTGCCGCTCAATGTAAGGTTACCTTCCTTACATTTTCTGTCGCAGTCATAGACTTCTCCTGCCGTATGTTCTGTTCCGATGCTTCACACCTCAAAAAATATTTCGACTAAATCTTAAAAACTGTTCGATCACAAACCGTTCCCTTTTTAAAAGTCACTAGCCTTTGGATCCATTTCACTTGTGCGTGGAAAAAAGGCACTTGTGCCACTCTTTGAATGATACACTTTTTTTAAAGGATACTGATGTGGAGCACTAAGCCTAAATTATGCACCCGGACTCCCTCTTCCCTCCTAAAAGCCAAACCTCATAATATCAACTAGGTCAGATTTCAAGCAAGCCTCTCGTTTCCCACGCCTGCTGCCTAAAGAAAGACTAAACAATTTTGTTATTGCTTCTGCATTGTGCAGGCATATCCGATTTGGTAAGTACGTAATGCACACTTCTCTTACTAACAATGCTGGTATGGTCAAACTTTGCTGCTGTAACTAGACGAGAAAACATAGCCCTCTTAACAATTCTGCCTCATCTGTTCTGAAACACGAGCAAATATAACCTCATTGCCCGCGGTTACGGAAAACACTTTCGTATAGTCTTCACACAGAATGCATGCAGACGCGCCAGCCTACTGCAACGCTGCAACTAATTCAGAAGGAAGATACTAGCCGAACGCCAAAGTGAATGCTGGCAGAGCAGAAAGTTCCTGCCGGTGGCTATTTCAATCTAGCTCACGCCGGCTAGATAAAACTCAGAGCTCTGCGCCGAGAACAGCAGCCCCTAAACCAGATACGGGAGACTAGTGCCAGACTTCCCGTAATAAGCCTGGGTATCACAGAAAGGCGCCACGCGTAAGCCGCTTATTCCGGTTAGCGACTTCCGCTGAGAGTGAAAGGGAAACCAAACAACGCCACTGTGCGAGTTCCGGGGTGAAATATGACGGAACGCGCAAAAAGTAAGCTCAGATTACTGATGTACGATAGCAGGTACCTTTCTTTCAGTATATATTGTTCCACGTGCAGACAGGAACGAAGAGTTATGCTGCACAGGCCATATTTTTTGCTCTTACCAGAGAAGATGAGCAAGGTTTCGCGTGGCTGCAGGTTGTAGCTCGTGCACGCCATAATAACTGCGCCTTTGTGTTTCTGACCATCGGTGTGCAGCGATACCAAATCTGCCACGTAAAAAAGGCGAATCGCGGCTCGACCGCGGCGGCTGCGTTTTTATGGAGGAAAAACGCTAAGGCGCCCGTGTGCTGTGCGATGTCAGTGCACGTTAAAGATCCCCAGGTGGTCGAAATTATTCCGGAGCCCTCCACTACGGCACCTCTTTCTTCCTTTCTTCCTTCACTCCCTCCTTTATCCCTTCCCTTACGGCGCGGTTCAGGTGTCCAACGATATATGAGACAGATACTGCGCCATTTCCTTTCCCCAAAAACCAATTACTACTTACTATTACTACTGCTACTCTGCGTCGTTCTCAGTGTATGTTGTTTTTCGATTCTTTTCTTTTTAACGCAAACATGTTCTCGGCCTGGTTCCAGGGAAAACCAGCCCTGTGTTTTTTCGTCACGAACATTCTTGCGGGAGTAAAGACAGCGCATGCTCGACTGACACAACAGCTGGTACTGAACCAGACACCCTTGACAGCACCCGTCTGAAACCCACGGCCTAAACCCAATTTTTTGCCTTTAACATGCTGGCCAAAAAAGGTACCCTAGCTTTGACAAAAGGAGGGTGCCGCATTGATATTAAAAAAAAACAGTGGTCGCTCAGAACTCGCTCCTTGCCTGTTGGTGCATAACCGCTTGGAATGAAATTCCCGAAAATAGCTGCAACATGCGTTCATCATGTTTCTTTCTTCAGTCCTGTTCCTTCGCGCAGATAATTGGCCGTGATCGGATCATGCTAGCGGAGGAAACGAAACGTCGGTACTCGCGTGGTCGTAGAAAATGAATTCTCTTGAGCACCGCGAGGCAGTGATTTCCTTTTACTCTCAGATTCCTCTATATTTGTGAGCTGCTTGAGATAAACCTGCATGAGTTTTTTCCTGTTTGGATCTGCACCAAACACAGGCCAATCCCCCGCCGTTGGTATGTGCCATCGTTATTGAGGCAACAACAACAACAGCGATAGCGCTGGCCATAGCTGACCGCAGTACGCGCACAGTCCTCAGTGACTCAAACTGAGCAATCCTAAATTACTCGGCAGGCTGCATGTCTTCCTACCGCACGCATCTAGTGCGGCTGCACTCCCGACCGCAAGATTAACCTAATCTGGGCACCCATCCAAGCGGACAACTCTAGAAACGAAGGGGCCGACCGACTTGCCCGAGGATTGACAACCTTGGCGGCCGGCCCCACAGATCCAGACGTCCACGCTGACGCCCCCCCCCCCCTCCCCCCCCCCCCCGAATTTTGCTGACATCAACGATTTTCATAAAGAGACAAGACATCGTTTCCCGCCTCCGCACCCCGACCTCGACCGAGCAAAAGCAACCCTGCTCTGCAGATTAAAGACGCGCTCAGTTCTCAGTCACTCCAGGATATTACTAATCACCAACGGGGAATATGACTCCACGCGCCCAAATTGTAACCACGGAGAACCCGCCATTGAGGAACACGTTCTCTGGGGATTCGAAAATAATCCGCTCCTCTGGGCCCTCCTGTCAGCTCCCTCTGCGGAAAGCTGGGACCAATTCCTCACTCAGTCAGACAGGGTCACTAAAATTGCACTGATTTCGTGGGCACAGGACGTCGCCCCCACCTGGGGGCCGCTCAAGACCCACCTGTCCTAATTTTCGACACCTGTGAGAAATAAAGTCGTGTCTCTCTCTCTATAGAGAAATACTAATAGGAATGTTACACAGCAATTTTAAACAGAAATAATAAAATAAAAGATAAAAACAGTTCACTTTCACGCATCTTGACCTAGGATACGCAAAATGGCCAGTTTGATTTTAAGATGGTGGTTGTGTTTTGAAGGAAGGAACGACACAGTAACTGCCTCGCTCATGACTGACAATTGAACTGCACCAGATCTAAATGAAGGGCGGAGTACAAGAAGTGAGAGTCACTTTTTCAACCACACAGTCGATAGAAGTTTAAGATTGACGTCGTCTCTCAATTTTTGTAGCAGTCCAGGCAAAAGTTTATAAAGAAACAATTTCTCAACACTAGGGGCGTAGCTAGGTAATCAGCTAAAGTCGAGAAGCGGTGAGCAGCATGACGAACGACAGCCATCTTCAAAAGACGTGCATCTGCCCTCCAGCTGCTTATAACACCTCGGCAGATTTTCCTGCGTCTTATGAGTACCTCTAAAATGAATAGACTTTCGCTGCTATGTTTATGTGAAGCCTAAACGAATGCTTTTGGCCGAAGAAGCAAAGGTGCGCGTTCTGTTCAGATTTACATGCCAGGAAAGTCAATATTTATGGCGTTTGTTATTCACTCATGCACCCGAGGTCAGGCGTGTGAAAGTTTACCCTTCGTTGCACTGCCACAGCCAGCTGTTCCCGCGGGCGGTGTGAAAATATATGGCCACGACATTGGCTCCAACAGCGCTGACGATAAATTGCTATTTCTAATCTGGACGTGAAAAAGCGAAGTATAGCGCAAGTGACGTGATTTGCCACGGGAGTGCGTTAGAGGGAGGGCTGGTCGGACTTCGGTGCCATATGTTCTTGTAAAACACAGAACTATTTTTTGGCAAAGTTCACTTTGCTATGAATACTTATAATAAACTGACATCTCCAACCAAAATTATAACTTTAACCCAACGTTTCGAAGCCGACTCGGCTCCTTCATCAGGGGTGACTGAGGGCAGTAGCTAGCGTCTTTAAGTATGGAGGGGAGGAGGGGGTGAAAAGAACGACAGCTGTATCGCGAAAGGCTCGGGGGAGGGGGTTTAGGCTGTTAGTCACGCTGGCGCACTGCAGGTGCGTGCTGCATGGCGACTTTTTTTCGTTGCGTTGAAGAGCGAAGTCCCTGAGCATATACCGGGGGCAGGTTTCCTTTTGTGCGGTTGATATTGTTCGGGGAGGTTTGGATATGCCAGGATTCCAGAAGGAACCTCTTGTGGTAATTTGTTTCGGTTCCGAGGATGCGGGTTTCTTCAAAGTTTATTCTATGGTCGGAGTCCTCGGAATGTTCGGCTACTGGATTGCGCTCTCTTGCGAATTTGCGGACGTCGTTCTTATGTTGCCGAATTCTTTCTTTGAAATTTTTGGTTTCGCTGATGTAGCTTGCATCGCAGTCGGCGCATGGAATTTTGTAGACAATGGCCTTGGGCTCTTTCTCTCAGCGGCCGCTCTTTGGGAACAGGTAGGCAAAGCGCAACAGTGTTTGTGGGCTTGTGCGCAACCTGGAGACCCCGCGCCTTTTGCGACACAGCTGTTGTTCATTTCAGCCCCCCCCCCCTCCCATCCATATTTATAAGACACTAGCTACTGCCCTCAGTCACTCCTGATGAAGGAGCCGAGTGGGCTTCGAAACGTTTGGTTAAAGTTAAAATTTTGGTCGGAGATGCGCAGTTTATTATAAGTATTCAAACCCAACCAGACAGGCAAAACTGTCAAAATGTTCAGTTTTCAACTTTGCTATGAAGAGCTTAGTAAAAAAATGCGTGTTTTTCTTAGTTGTATTCACTTTTCAGCGAGAAATAAAGGGACGTCTATAAGAGTTTCTCGCGTCTCCACCCAATATACATACTGGCTTGTATATTAGATTAAGAGAGAAATTTCTCTGAGGTCCGCAATGCATAGTTTGAAAACTGGGACACAACATCCAACATTCAACAGAAGATCGCGTACAAGGTCCCCTATAATCCTGATAAATGAAAAAGCTCCGATATAAAAGACGAGCAAAGGGGCGAAAAAAAAAATCGCGAAATAAATTGTTGTGAAATAGGGCCCGGAGTAAAAAATTATCCACACAGCATGCCGTGACCACCATACTTGAGCGCGTTTCTGCGACGAAACAACTTTTGACGAAAATAACTGTCATACGTACACGGCAATTGCCTTGGGCCACAGAATGGAAATGAATAAACAAACATTTAGACAAGTTTCTTTAATGTGTAATTGTAAGTTAATTCTAAGACGGGGAATCTTAAGATATGAAGATTGCTTAGAGAACTAGTGGGAGGTGCAAAAAAAATGACAAGAACAGCGGGTGGCTTAGGATTTCCGCAAAAAGAAATACTTGTCGCAACAGTAGAGAAGTAGGGAGCGCCTGGTTTGGTCTTGGGTCGAAGGCAAGGGTAGGGTCGAAGGATCGGCGTGTGAAATGTCAGAATCTCTTAGCATTAATCCTATCATTTTCTTTTCCATGGATAGCTGTGCTCTCCTCACTTCAAGTTCAAATCTTTTCGCGAGCCTTCATGTTTAGACTCAGTATATTAACACTTCTATAAATACTTTCCTCTTAAGAGCTCTTGGTAACTTGCTATTCATGACTTATTATCGTGGCTGTTCTTTACATTCAACCTATTTCTGTTTCATGGTGCTTGTCTGCGGTATATGTCTTTGAGATTTCGAAGGACTGAATTTGCGGGAGCTAAAATTCGTGTGGGCAGAGTCAAGCGTGGTCGAGAAAGCTGACACCTACATGTTTTGCGCCTATTCCACCTACCTGCTTCAAGCACATCTGCAACTCCCATGAAAAGAGCCACTAGTTCCTGACAGAAAACTACTCTGCTCTTTTCGACATTCACCCAGGTGTCTTATGCGATATTTTTAATAAATTAAGTGGAAAGAGGCAAATTGAACTTCCTCACTTGGCGCCATTCTTCGCATTTCCTACTAGTTTCGATGAAGGTTGCCCTAACATTGACACTGCGTTCATTTGTTCCCGTATTCATGTATGCATAGATACGTAAAGCTTCGCGTGTATTTACTGCACATTGGTCTTTCACGGGACTTCTAAAAAAATCATTACTTGTGCCTCCAAGGTGCGACAGGAAGACAGCTACCACTAGTTGTACACTCACGTGGTCAACGTTTCAAGAATGGCACAAAGATACGGGATCTATGATCATCCTTCCAATTTGTTTGTTTTGACCCTAATCACTTTCCTGCTCCCAGTGGCCAGATAACTTCAAAATTTCTTGTGCTTCATCATGACATTATTTGTAACTTTGATATCACATGTATCCTGTTGCTTGTGTAATGCACTTCGTGCTTCATCATGACATTATTTGTAACTTTGATATGACATGTATCCTGTTGCTTGTGTAATGCACTTGAAGACGTTGTTTCATGTTTTTGTAGTTCAGTGCCAGGGCCCGCAGCACGAAGCACGAATAAAAATTATTGAGAAAGAACTGATCTAGCTGTGGCAGAAAAACCTTTCGGCGGCATTCATAAGGTTACCCAACGTGAGAAATGCATTTCGATTCAAGCTGAAAATGAAAAAGTTATAGAGCTGAAGAAAATACACATATGCCCCTGTGAACCTTGGTAAAGCGTTGCAGTCGACCATTTACTGGATTCTCGCATTAGGTTTCTCAGAGAACTTCACACCTGCCGTCAAGGCAAGTAAAATGAAAGTCGCTGTGACTTCGGCCGCAAATATATACTTACTGGTTAGTTGAGATCTTAACGCGGACATTTCAGATAAGTAATCTGTGCTGCATGCAATTTCCGCCAATTGTTTCGCGCCCCGCGCAATGTGATTGGAAATTAAACTGCAAAGAAAACACTCTCCGGTCGGCGAGCTGTCTTCATCAACGCTCACTCGGCTCCCTCCGCGCGCTACCGCGAACAGCGCCTGTATGACCCAACGGGGATCTCGTCCTTTATTGCAGCTCCGAAGACAGAATGGCTCTCGAGCGACTCGTTGCTTTCTTGCCCCGTGCATTTTTTCAAGACACACAAGGGCAAGGGCTGAACAGAGGTCCAGTAGGATGCCGCATTGATGAACTCGACCCCTATCCAGGGCGAAAACAAACGAGTTCACCGGTTTGTGTTACGCTTTACTTTGAGGGGGACGTTGGGCAAAGCATAAATAAATAAATATTACCGCGACTGGGATTCGAACCTGTGGCAGCTCGAAAGGATCAGCTTCGCTGGCCACTGCACGAGAGCCCTAATCTATTGCCGCAGCCGATCACGCCTCGTGTTAAACTGCAACACACTCTCGCGTTGGGGGCATTGGACATCATCTTCTTCATCAACTATTACACCTATCAAACTAGTATTCACTATTTGAGCTACATGGTTGTAGTGACAGAGAGATGTGCGCTGCATGCTTTGGCGTGGACAAACGTTGTGGCAGGAACATGGCATTAGAGAAAAACGCGTTGGCGTTGACAACATTGCTGTAGCAAAGCGGCACTGGAGCATAGGCTGCCGGCGCACATTGGGTAAATTGGCTTTGACGACGAAAAAGTTCAAGATGCGCATAACTGGCAAACCGGGCAAGTGGACACCTGAACTGCGCTTTCAGGTACATGGCGTTGATGTTCACCTGCGAAAAACTGTGATTTCGCGCATTTTTTGTGTAGCGATGCTAATATGCCAGCCAATTTTTTCATTCTATATTGACCTAGTGGTTACATTATTTCGTTGCGTCATAACTGCACATACAAAATGCACCGATTACTTCTTTTTTTTCACAGCGGGCATAGAAAAGGCTGCTGTATGAGCTGTTTAGTTATTAGGTGCCGCTTGCCTAATTCACATCAGATATTAACTACAGTGTATTGCCCTCTGTGCTCTTTGTGTTTTCTTTTCATGCTGATATTAACGATTTGTAAGTATTTAATTTTGAACAGACTAATAAAAGAACATGAAAAGGAATAAAAATGTTTAAAAAGAATATCTTATTGCGTTTTTTCCGGTTCAATTATTTCAGTCGGCAGAGCAGCACGCAGATATTTTCACAGCATTTTATCAATATTTGTGTGTAAGGTGACAAGTCAGGCGACTTGAATCGGAATCATAGCCAATGTAGCACGAGAGACAAGGACGAAAGCAAGAAGCAAGATACGACACAATCGGTGTTTTGGAAATAAATGTTTATTTTAAGGACTCGGAATATAAACCCACATCATGAAAAACTTCCAAAAAATAAACGGAAAAACGAGAGAAAAAAAGTGGGGACCAAAAAGGTAACAGGAATAGCGCTGGGCAAGATATCCAACCAAGGAGGAAAGCTGAATAGCAAGACACATGGTACAGTATCTAGAAAACATCGCTGTCACAATAGACACCAGAAGTAAACTAGTTAAGCCGGAACAAAAACCTGGGCGAGGGTGCTAGAATTTATATTGCAACAGCGTGAAAGACTGAGACCAAGAAGGAGGCAAGAAAAACAAGGCGCTGACTAACAACCGCAGGCTTTATTCAGAATTAATATTATTTATATGCCCCATAAAAACAAAAACAATCAATGAATACTCCTGGAAGTTAAGAAATGTCAGTAAAAAGTTTTACACGGTATCATCGTGGAAACTTTGCGCGTGCTCCATCCCTTCAAAGAAAAGCATAAGGTGAAGATGGCGCAACGAACTGTCGTTGTCACGGTGTTTGTCTTGCCTCTATCTTTGTTTCTGTCTTTCGCCCAGTGGCAGTATGGTTGTCGCCAATCACGCCAAGCAACCCAAATCCCACCGATGGCAGCACCTGCCATAGAAGTGGTAGGAATTCTCCCAGAAATCTATACTAATGGAGAGAATGACCAATTTCGCATATGCGGACATTAAACCATTATCGCTATCCCAACAACCGCCATCCGAGAACACTGGTTCTGAACACTGGATGTGAAAAAAAAGAACCCGAGCTTCCAGCGCACATAATTCGCATTTGGCCTAACTACGCCAATCGGCCGTCATTTTTTAACTATTCTCTCTTTTCTGCAGCCTATAAATACTGTTCATTCTGAATAAAGCATGAAGCTGTTTGTCAGGGCCATGTTTGCCTTGCCTCGTTCTTTGTCCCCATCTTTTGTGCTGTTGCACTTTGAATTCTAACAAACTGGCCCACATTTTTGTCCTCCTGAACTATTTTACTTCTGGTGATCCTTGAGCGTGACAGCGATGATTGCTAGCTGATGTATCATGATGCCTTGTTATTCAGTTTTTATCATTAGTTGAATATCTTTCCCAGCGCTATTCATATTATATTTTGGTCCCCACCTTTTTTTGCGAAATTTGTCACCAGGTGGGTTTATATTCTCTGTTCTGGCAATAAACATTAAGGTGCAAAAGAGCGCTCGTGTCGTGTCTTGCTTCTTCCTTTCGTTCTCGTCTTTCGCACTGCCTTCACAATGAAGATTTAAGGAAGGCGTATGAATGAGTGAGTGTAGCCTTGAAAAGGGTGTGTTACTACAAAAACATGTTGGAACATTTTTTTCTGCGTTACGTACATAAAACGAAATAGTTCTACAAATAAATATTTCGTCCTCTGTGGGAGTAACAACAAAAAACTTTAGAAATAACCACTCACTGGTCACACAGACCCGTACTCAGCCTGTGTGAACGCAAGCTTCTTGGTGTATTATAGTGTCGGCGCTGCCTGTCACTGGTACAGAGGTACGAGGCCGAAGAAACGAACAGCTTTATTTATATTTCAAAGACATTTAGGTGCTGAATAACTATTTCAGGGTACCAGAATTACTTAGGGGAGGTGTGAGTATTAATTGATTTTGTTTTTCGCCCAGAAAGGTTGTGAGGAGGGGTGCTGGGGCGCTCCCATCCAGAGACTTTCCAAGCCCTTCGCCCCTAACACAGTTAAAGATTTTTGTGCATATCATCCATGGCCGTTTATAACAGGTACAATAACTGAAATGAAGAAATCAACGGATTAACTAATCTGAAGAGAGAACGCTGCAGTTTTCTAAGCGTAAATTGTTTCTTTTGTTCTCGGCATCGGCAACTCATCATCCTTCGACCATCGGCTGTCTATGTCGCTAAAGTACGTCGCAGCGTTCAATGACAGGCGGTGAACAATGCATTGACCACCCTCAGCCACATTTGCAAGCGAATCATGAATGTTGCATGAGTTGGCGTCACGTTGTTTAGGTCGGTCCGCCATCGTTATTCCTGCTCCAAACCAGAAATAATGAAAAGATAAATAAAAAGAACTAAAAAACTAAAGGGCAAGAGAGAGGACAAGCAAAATATCGGCATTAGTTACAGCTTCCTCAAGCTCTGAGTCAGCGCACTGGGCGCTTCAATATCGCCTGCTGTACTGACTCCGCAGAAAGAAAAGCCACCGGTGTTGCGGTGTTAGAGAAAACAGTTTGTGCTTTCCTCCGGCACTTTCAATTCTTGTTAACTACTCAGCTGAGCAGTTCACAAATATGGCAGTGGCTTAGCTCAGCTAGACCAGGATATGCATAGCGAGAACTACGTATTCACGCTTTGCCCTTACAGCTTCATTCTTACCCTGACGGGCCTCTTCACGCCAAGCAATGATTTCGGGGTCGTCCAAAGCAGCTTCTCGTAGCCGACGAAGGTACCGCGCAGTATGCGCGCTCACCGTGAGCTTCTTCACCCATGGAGCACCTCACCAGCAACGCGCATACCCTCAGGGCTTCTATACGTCAATCTCAATAGCCAGCCGCAACTGCAACACCGGCGGAACGGCGCATGCACGGTAGTGAGCAGTGACGTCACGCCTCATTACCACGTATGAGCCGTAATTCTCAATGTGGTTGACGCCATAAGGTCTCCGCGTTGATCACATTGTGGTTGACCACATTGAGGTCGACCAGTGATGACATCGCTGGGATTTCATCTCCACTTGCGATATCAGTCAGTGCCCCCCCCCCCCCCCCAATCCTACTCATTCTTCTTGGGAGGCTGCTTTACGGACGACGTAGCCCGACGGCAAGATATTGCTGGTGGATCGGGCTTTATGTGAAGCTCAAGCCCGTGGACCCCTGGACCAGTAGGGGACCACCTTAGAAGATTTCTTTTTATTTAGTCTAACAAAGTTGTTTCCATTCATTCATCCGTTGCTCAAACCTGCGTCGTCGATTCGGGAGACACAGTTTTGTCCCCACGGCGCATCTCTTGCCATCATTCTTCTTACCTTTACTAGTCAACTCCTTTTTCCTTTGAGAAAAGAAATTTTTTTTGACGAAAGGACAGGACACAGTAGCTCTCAGATCTCGACATCATTGTGGAGACCTCAACCTCGCGAAAGCATGTGTTTTGAGGAAAGACACGTTTTTGACAAAAGGAAAGGACGCAGTAGCTGTCACGCATCGGCGAAGCGGTGGAGACCGGAGCGGCGAAGCGACGAACGCCTGTGGGGCGGCGCAGCTGGTTGCCATGGCAACGACGCATGCGCAATTCTTGTTCCGACTGTCCACGCAAAACGCTCTCGCTACAAAAATCAGAAGAAGAATGATGCTCAGACGGTTCTTAATGCACAGCGCCTTAGTCGCAGTGACTGCGTAGTTGTGACGAGCCCCTTTTTTCAGTTAATTGTACCATAACTCATGCATCTGTTTTCACTTACAAGTCCATGACTTGTGGTTACGCCAAATTACTCCCTCTGCTACTCAAAAGGTATCTATTGTGTATTGATTCCGTAAGAGTTACCTTGCAGAGGTACTACTTTAATGAAGCGTGTGTTAGTTCCTGTTCGGATTTAGTTTTAATTATTTCACTGCTGAAAGAATAGTTTCGTGCAAAAAAGTTGGCTGTTTCCTTCTCCTGCATACCTTAAAGGGGCCTCTGGATTCTCGATGCAGCTATTGAGAGATGTACAGGGGTTTTCGAAAAAAACGCCGCGACAATGTCACAAGCTGAAGGGTAATGCATGAAACATTAGCGATTGATAGCGGTCCTGCGACACATTGTAGATAAAGAAAGGTAGTCCACAGTAGAGAGAGGGCAGGGCGATAGGTTTCTTGAAAACACAAAACAAAGTGAAAATGGAAGATCCTCACGGTGCTTAGCCAACATTTTGACACGAGGACTTGTCTTCGACGGGGCAAAGCGTCATCACTGGAGGGAAGTAAATAGGGCCTCCATTCTGGGCAGGAATCTCCGATGAGGCAGAGGAAGGTAGGAAGTGGGAAGGGCGTTAGGATTGGGGGGAGTGAACATGAAAATCATGTAGAGGCAGGACGGCTCTTCAGCATCATCTTGTTCGCTCTGTTTTGTGTTACTAAAAAATGTTTTTCTTCAAACGGAACCAAAACAAAATTGTAATAAGGGCGCGTTTAGAAATGCCTGCAAGATATGGCTGTCGCAGTGAAAAGAGGGAGGTAAATTCTATTATTACGCCACTGGCGTGCAAGCAGCCACCACGGCCTGTCCTCGAGTTGACCAGAGGCATGGTAGGTTTAAAAGACGTCTCTTTAATCTTCAGTATTTGTGCTTAAATGAAAACGCCTTGCTTAGCTTGTAAACGCTATCAATGCGGAAAGCTGGGCTAGTTGGTATGTCATCATTAATTAAAAGACTAGCGCATAAAACTCAGTTGATGTTTAGCGCTTGTCCTGTCTTCTTCTCTGTCTGCGTCCTAGTTTTATGCGCTAGTCTTTTAATTAATGATTAATAAATAGCTTGTAAGCGCATACGTTTTCAGACACAAGTTTGCCTGCTAACTAACGCTATGACCTAAATTCACTGTGGTGCTTCTTTCATATTATCATACAAAAAGGAAAACGTGTTTTTAAAACAGGGACATTTAGGCCGGGACAATTTTACTCTTGGCGGTACTAAAGTGTGGCAGTTTAAAGAAGCACCACGCAGCGCTGAGAAACTCATTAGCTCGCTAGCATTTTTTGTCTGCTCCTCTGTCAGACTGTCCCAAGAGCAACCAGTGCAACCGTCGGCACGAAGCATGTGAGAGGCACGCATTTAGTAAGTGTGACATTTCACGTATAAAAGCGTCAATTTTTTTGAACGGTAAGAGGGTTTCGTTCCTCCGACAGAAAGCAAATATCAGGACAGTTTTCCTTACCGAAGAGATACTGCATCCGCAAAACTGGAAGCGACTGGGCGCCGAACATGCTGCTTCTAAAGAGCGCATTCGGGGGCGGTTGGGGAGTATGGTTTTTCCTGCTGCTTCTAATGTCAACTACAGGCATTCAGCTTCAGACAGAAGCTTCGCAGCATCTTGCGCCCCCTCCCCCCTATTTCTACACAGGCAGATCAGGGAAAAACAAAATCACGAGGCGAAATGCATTAAGGATGAAATTGCGTCTTTTATTTCCTATACGGGCATGAATGCTTCAGTATATCGAAAAAGTCACGCAGATTCGCCCTTCTTTACGATGTTTATTCCTGCTAAATATGAATTCCCTTGCTGTTTGCGTGCGTATTTTTTTATGCTTCCAGCAGTTAATTTTAGAGAGAATTCTTTCATGAGCCTTTATTATTTATATACGCTTAATATACAGATATATACGGTTGGACAGCGAATCTCGTATCGACCATTTTTCCTTTTTGGTTTCGTTTTCGGAGCAGCCTTTTCAGAAGCGAAATTCCCGTTGGCTCATGCCAGTAAGAAAACGTCGACTGTCACTTATATGTCGGTATTCTATAAAAACTTTGAAATGTTTATATTGGAATCAAATAATGCGTTTCGAGCTTAAAGTCTTTCTTTGTTTCTCGCTCCGGTATACTTTTTGTTTGAAGGACAACATGAAAACTTCTAAAGAAAGTTAAGGCAAGCACCATAGCCCCGTGAGTGTGCGATGTTACTATGAGAGATTGCTTAACAGGTATGCTTAGTAATAGAATGTAGTGCCAAGTAAACAGAACTCATAAAATGCCCTTGCTTTTGTTCAGTTAAAATTGCATCGATAAAAAAAATTGATGATGGCCTAGCCCTGTTAGGCCAGTATGTACGTAGCGTAAGCGCGGCGACATCTGGTTCG
Organism: Amblyomma americanum; assembly: GCF_052857255.1. Taxonomy (NCBI): domain Eukaryota; kingdom Metazoa; phylum Arthropoda; class Arachnida; order Ixodida; family Ixodidae; genus Amblyomma; species Amblyomma americanum. Next base: position 132,097,921 of record NC_135499.1, read on the forward strand.
GAAGGGTTAATATATGAAATGCGCGCATTCACTACATGGGCCTTTATTCACGGTCAAACCTAGAGCCGTCGTGGCGGAGTCGTAGCGTCTCCGCCTCAAACGGCAAAGGCCCTGGTTCGACAGGGTTTTTTTTATTCAGTGCGTGTGCGGGGGGTTGACCACGTGGTTGGCTACGTGGTCGGTCACGTGGTGCAGAGCAGCCGCCGGCGGCGCGGCTGGTCACGTGGTTAGTCATGCGGTTGGTCATGTGACCAGTCACGTGGCTGGTCACGTGGTGCGGTTTCCAGAGAATGCGCAGACCGGCGAGGCGCGCGCGGCGGCGGCGGCTCCGGTGCGCAGTGTGACGTCACTGCTCCTCACGCATGCGCAGCACGGCTCTCCAAGAGCCACGCGAAACTGCTCAACTCCGGCCAGTGTACCTTACGCTACAAAACAACTTCCATATTGTGTTCCCCGTTTATTGAAGAAGCGCTACTAACGCTCAAGTAAGAAGACGTTAGTACACATGAGAATAGATGCTTAAACGGATTATTGAAATTCGTAAAGTCGAAGAACGGGGCCCATTTCCAACCAAGTATGGAAGTATTTTATTTTGGTCTTTGTGTTCCTATGGGCTTTGATTTGAAGGTATGACTATATGTGTTTGCGACCGAAGGGCTTTTTGTGTTCTACTTTCTTGCCATATTTTCAAATCTGTGGAAGTTTAATTCTGCGTATTTGCACATAACAACGCTAATAACGTTTTGATCGCATAGGAACGTCCACTCGTTGTATTAAAAATAGCGACAACCCAAAGCTGCCGGGAAATAGCGTATCTGCGTTTACGATGAAAATTTTTGGTTGTAAAGATCTGGCGTCAACAGTATTGTCTTGTAAGGATTAAGCTTCCTTCTTAGACCAATAAACGTTTTCATTGTTTTCTACATCATTTGCACCACTGCTGCTTTCACTCCATTATCGCCTCAACATAAGAATATCTCGAAATATCTGGCTAGGCAGCTGAACGCTATATATACATTTTATTAGCCCATAAATGTAGGCGCGGAAAATCGCGATCCGAATTACGAAACATTACATTTGCTTTAAATACTCAAGCGTGTCGATAACTTATTTCTTTGTATTTCTACTTATTTTCTCGATTCCTAGTCATGATTTTAAACAGTAGTTTGTTTTTAGGTCCTTGTGGTAGCTTTTGCCTTGTATGTTTGTCCCTGAGTCTCTTTTTGCTTGGATTTACAAAGCAGTAAGGTGACAGTATCTGATAACAAAGTAGAGAGCGTGGACAATGAAGCCTCCTTGATTTATGAGAACCGGAGTGAAAAATTTCACCCTCTCTCACTGAACTAACTGTTTTAACTGCTGTAACTGTAAGCAACTGCTGAAGTCCAGCCTGTCTTCCTCCTCTACCCTGCACAGATGCAGGACAGAGAACCAAGTAAGGAAAGGAAAAATGTGGTTCTTTGACAAGGCGCCGTCCTGGAACACACCATTTTCCACGCCACAATCGGAGCACTGTACTGCGCCCGCAACAAGAGGTCGGTATTGACCTTGACACAAGCCCAGACCTGGCGCAAATAAAGCGGCTGGCAATGGAGGACACTAATTGAATTGTGAACACTATGTAAGGCCAGCAGAAGAGCAATGATCTAATTACGGTCCCTATTTCCATGTGGGCATACGTGTGCTCAGTGCGTCAGTACTGACCTGATGGTTACTTCACCAGTGCGCGCTTGTGGGACAAAGAGCTGTCGCGCAACCGGTCCGATTAACTCTTGGGGCTCTCGAGCCACGTAGCACAGATATTGAGCAATGGGAGCTTCACCTGCTTCTTTTTTGCTCGCTGAAAGTCCCCCCCCCCCCCCCCTTCCCCGGCTGTCTGGCATCCTGATGAACATTTCTTCCCTTTTGCTTTTTCTGAAGAAGAGAAGTGAGGCGGCGTTTCACGCCCACGTGTGCATTTCATAACGTTTTCATTGTCACTTAGCTACTTTGAAATAAGTTCGGGCTTTCTACACTGTACGCTAGCGGGTGTTTAGCGTTCGGGAAGATGAATGCCGTCCAGTCGTGTTCAGAAGAATAATATTTTTAACTGATTTTCTTTTTGACATTATTCAGACAAACTTTTTTCGCGTATGCAATAAAGCATGTGTTTGCTGCCTTAATTTCGTAACTTGCTACATCGTAGTTAAATGGCGGCGCTCGTTACACAGAACACAAATATACCTGAACATCGCGCATAAATATGATGGATTTTAAGCCGTAAAAAATTTCGAGTGATTCGTTTACGACTGAAATTCAATATACTGTATTTACTGAATATATGATAACGTTTTTGTAAATGAGCATTCTGTGAACATATGCAAGGAATAACAGCGGCACAAAAAAAGGAAGCATCCTAAAAATCCAACTTTCAATTTTCAGTTTTCTCTTTCTTCTTTCACCGCCGCGGTGGCTCAGTTGTTAGGGCGCTCGGCTACTGATCCGGAGTTCCCGGGTTCCAACTCGACAGCGGCGGCTGCGTTTTTATGGAGGCAAAACGCTAAGGCGCCCGTGTGCTGTGCGATGTCAGTGCACGTTAAAGATCCCCAGGTGGTCGAAATTATGCCGGCGCCCTCCACTACGGCACCTATTTCTCTTTATCTTTCACTCCCTCCTTCATCCCTTCCCTTACGGCGCGGTTCAGGTGTCCAACGATATGTGAGACAGATACTGCGCCATTTCCTTTCCCCAAAAAAACCAATTAAACCAATTAAACTGTTAGGCATGAAGCATTTTTAAGGCTGAGCGCGCCTAAGTCACAACCATCGTAGTAGGCGGCAACCTATCGCTATCACGATCGCCTGTCTGAATGCTCTGGGTAGATAGGCCGACTGGAATGTAACATGCAGCATTTGCAGCATTCCGATGAAGCTTAGCAGCAGTTGCCCTCGTGCGGTGAGGTGGAGAAGTGTGCTCCGCGTATCACTGTCACTTCTTATCCTGCACCACGGCAGCTCGTATGGGAGTTCCTTTATTAATCATTTTGCATCTAACGGTGCATTTCATTTTTGAGACAAGATTCCTCGACAGTAAACCACCGAGGTAGCATTCAGGTATTCTCTAAGTCTATTAACTGTACTTCTTTTTTAAGCCAACGTTGCTGCTTTGTCAGGCACGCAAATATCAGGTAACCACCTAAATATACTCACCGTTCAACACCGTTCTGGGCAATATCACCGTGTTTCAAAAAGTTTAGCTTCGACGAAATATAAATTCCTCCATTAGGTCATCTATATTCGATTCTTAATGTACAGGAAGTCACTCTGCAAGAAGTTCATGCGCTCAATATATTTGTTACCTGTGTTTAACTGAAGACCTTAAATAGAGGTGTTTCTTGCGGCTCCTGATTTGGAAAGACATTTACATCAAGTAATGACCTTCCTGCATCCTTGTCGCTCACCGTGTAAGGAATACTCTTTGCAACTATATGAAACCTTCAAAGGTGGAGCAGAAATAAAATTTAGCGCAGGAGAAGAGAGAGTAGGAGGAGGCATGTATTTTTTACGCAAGGATATGCGAATCTCATGTGCTTTAATAAGAGCTTGTCATTGAGAAGAGAGCCAAACATGGCGCAATATGTTCCGACATTCACCTGCAGTACCTTCTGGGTTAGGCCAGTGTCGGCGAAATATGCCCCACAAATCTCTTGCCATGATTATTCGCTCAGAACGTGGCATGTTTTTCCAGGTTTTTTATGCTTTTCACATTCCTTTATCATTTATCACGAAGGGGGCGTACTTTAAGAAAGGTTTGCTTTTGAGTGAACCGTCGCCCTGCTGTTTCCACTTTGCTTTAATGGAATGCGAGTTGAACAGATATACTTAATTTACGTTACGTATCCGTTGCACGGAGGGAAACTTTTGAGCGCAACACAGGGGACAAGCTAGCGCCTGTCTTGTCACCGTTACGCGTTACGCTGAAAAGTATTTCGTCTTGAAAACACTATCTGAAACGCTTGTACCTTGCTATGCTCTGGTGTCGCTTTCCTATGTCCTTTCCTTTATGTTGACTCTTCAAGTGTTGTTTCTACATGAGAAGCTACCATGAAGGGGGGGGGGGGGTCTTGCAATCTTTCGTCAGCCTATAACAAGCACGACATGCACAGCCACGTACCAGGTAATGAAGCTAATTTTGCCGACTGTAGTGCAGAGTATAGCCGTTAACACTGGTTTTAAATATTTGAAGGTACAGCGAGATTCACCGTTGAAACCATGTTGCTTTCATACACAAACTAATAGCAAACGCATTCCAGTGTCATGCGTCGATGTGTTAGATTGTTTTCCACGCTATTCTGCTACATTGTGTTGCGTTTGTACATGTGCTCTCACATATACTTCGTTCCAGCGCCATCGAAAAAATCAAGTGGTGAAAGTAATGAAACAAATCAAAAGTTCCCCAAAGCAAAATATTGCGACCCTATAACCGAGAATCAGGGGCAACTGTAAGCCCGAGATCCGGAGAGTGGAATGACCTGCAATGAAAGGCAGAGCTCAGAGCGTCTTTCAGCACAAAGGGACGCGCATGACTGAACGGTATAGCAACAGCGACATAGAGACCCACCTTTCTGCGTCCCAGAGATAAAGAATCGCTGCAACACGGTTAGAGGTCGTATAAGATTTGAAGGGGGCACGTTTCGAAAGAGCGAGAGCAATAGCCGCAGATATAAGAAAAATAACCTCACAGTAAGATTGAAAAGTATGTCCGAGCATCGAGGACGAAATTGGTGTCCGTGGCTACACGACGGCAACATAAGACCCTGTCTGCTGCCAAGCAGGGCAAATAAAAGGTAAAGAGGGCCCGGAATGAATCCCCAGAATTGCTAGGCCACTGGACGTCAAGCAGTAGCAATATACCGAGTGTTATGAACAGGAAAGAAAGTAAAGGGACACGACGAAGCTGGGATCTCATCGTAGGTAACTGGGCGAGGTTCCTGGAGCAATCGATAACGGTTCTTTGAGGTTGCATCGCTCGCGAGCGAGGGTACGCTTCTGCTGTGGGCAGGTGCGTCCTGCCCAGTGGTATCAATGCTGGTTTCCCAAGGGCAGAGCAAAGGCGAAATTGCAACAGCATAAAGCTAGGAAAACGTCCAGATGTTTTAACACACTAAGATTCCATGAATCATGCCCGCACTTGGTGAACAGAAGTCTCCCGGGCTATTTATGGTCCATTGAACGATGGCATGCTGAGGATTTGTTGCCATTGTAAGCGTATTCCGGACATCGTTGCATCTATTCCTGCTATGCATTGCCTCTCTTCAGTCAAAACCATTTGTAGCGTTGGGAATATATTACGTACCTTATCTAGAAAGGAGGCAATTCCTTAATGCTTGTCTGTGACAAGTGGCCGTTTTATCTTTGATTTGTGTGCGTATGTTTATGCTGAACGCTTAAAGGCACATGAGAGCACGACTAATGTCAGCATTAGGATGGAAAAAAAATAGATGATGAGCCCCGTAAGAGGACTTCCTTAATTTGTGCAGGGCATGAAGGCACGTGCAGGAGACATTTTAAGTATACAAACATAAAGGAGCAAAACCTGAAGGTTTCCATCTCTCCACTCCACTAACGTAAAAACGTTAGACAGTGTCTGCAGTGGCGGGCACGGACCTTTCTAGTAAACCATGTTTCGAGCGTGAGGCTATCCTGCTAACCATAGTTGCCGTTAAAGGTTATCGCTTCTCGGAGGCCAAAATTAATCTCAGCTGCTTGTTCCAACGTCTCAGAGGCGAGACGCACTAGGATAGAAACTTTGGCAAGTTCGTATGGTGTCATGGTGAATCTACCAGCGCGAAAGACAGAGACAAGAAAGGAGACAAAGCGAGCGTTGACTCACAGCTAAAGTTAAGTAAACAGGGCATATATAGAAAAGCCAAGCTACACCACACGCCACACAATCACCGATAAGCACACATATTAACATGAGTCAAAAATCGCCCCGAACATTCAACTGATCTAAGTAGTCCAACTCGTTGCGAGTTAATGCGATGGACGGCACACTCACACTTTCGTCGCTGAGCCGTAAGCTGTGTCTAGCCTCAATATCTCCTGGTTAGTCTAATCCGAATGTACCGCCCAAATGCACACTGCCGAATAAAACGTGTAGCAGCCTTCATATCCCTTGCATTGTAAAGCCAAGTTAGAGCTCCTAGCGATATCTAAAGACCTCTCGTGCTCCCATAATTTTACATAGATACACCTTGCAGTTTGACCGACATAAATCCGGCCTAAAGATCACGATATTTGATACATCATATTAATTATACAAGGCACGTGTACATTCTACTGTTTCACTCGACACGTGTGCCTTTCCTGAACGACATTCACAAATTTATTCGTAAGAAAATTTCAGATTTAAGACAACTTATTAGGGGCCGAGAACGCCACATTTAAGTCATCACTTCTGGCCACATTTTTCAAACTGTGCGAAAATCCATGCACATACGGCAACACAAACGGCCTTTTAGAATCTCGCTGGCAGGCGCCGGCCAGATTCCAACGGTCTCCCCGAAAAGGTTCCAGCTTCTTTAACAACTTATTACATGCTCTTGCAATAACATCGTTGGAAAATCCTGCGTGCGTTAGCCTTAAAATCTTCTCTTGGAAACTACTAGTCATGCTCTGAAAGCATGATTTGATCAATACTGAGCCTAGGCCAGACGATATAATGCTATCATTCACAAGCTTAGAATGGTTCAACCCGTAATTAAGTAGCGGCTTATCACTCCTGGGTGATAATCGTCAGCATGCATCGCATGGTGTGCGCAAAACATCAATGTAAGGTCCAGAAACCGCAGCTCTTTGTTGGTACAATTGCTCCAAGGTAAGCCTTGCTCCTTAAACAAATTGAGAATATGTGAATTAGAAAAAAACTAGTGCCAAACCATGCACACCCAAAGAAAGAACGAAGAATACATAGCGTCGCATTGCCTGGAGTCTTCACTCAAGAAGTCGTGCCCGCATCAGTTGCAAGATTGCTTTAAAAATCAGATGAGCCGACTTTCGGTGGCGGTTCCCCTGCTCTGTGTTGGTTGCTGTTTGCGAGACCCTCCTTGAAAAAGTTAAGCACGGGAGACGAAGAAATACCGGAGAAGACCGTTGCAGGGCACAGAAGCCGCTAATTGTGCCTTACGTACACAAAACCTCGCACAATTCGAAGAAAGTGGCTAAGAGGTTTAGCGTGAGCGCCGCCTTTTCGGCTCTTATAACAAGCTGGAAAAGTTGTGCCTCCGAATTTGCAACTCAAGGATGCGGGGTTGCCAGGTACAGCACAGTATTTCTTTTACCAAGTGTTCCGTAGGAGTCGTCTACGCTATCCGCCTAACGTGTGGGAAGTTTTGTATCGGCCAGACTGGCCGCTGCAGCAACGAGCGTTTGGGGGACTATGCCTGAAATTTATCCGATTATAGAGATAAGTACGCACATTTGGTTGCGCAAGTAATCAGCTGCGACGGTTGGGAGGCGCGGTTAAATGAGACGAAGATCATTGGCAAGAGCACAGATAAGACTACACAAGTTAGTGTGGAGGCTTTCTACATAAAGAAATTTGGCTGTAGGTGTGTCAGCACTCCTTCTTTATCTCTTTTTGCCTCCGAGTTCAAATCTTTATATTCAGCTATCAAGTAACTGTTCTTTATCTTATGTGATTTTTGGCTGCCTGTCTGTTTCTGCGCTCCCAGATGGTTGCCTTTGTTCGCCTTCTCTTTTGTGTCACCCTTCTTTCCCCTTCAAACTTCACCTTATATAAGGTGCTTCTTGGCTTCAATAAAATTTTTTGTGTCTCGTCTTCGTTCTTGTCTGGTGGTGTGCATGGTTTGGCGCTAGTTTTTCTCTAATTCAAGTATCCACCAACTAGCCCAAAAAGAGGCGTTAATTGAGAATATGTACAGTTCCCAAATTTTTACAACCTTTGCGGAAGACCAGAAAATCATCGACGTAGCAAAATATTTTTCCCCAGCCCATGCAAGTTCTTGGAAATCAGTCTGCCCACCCTGTTTAAGAAAATATCGCTTAGCACAGCGGCAACCTTCGAAACCATACACCATACCAGATTTTTGAACTCATACCGTACTGCCACACTCCACAAACATGCTCTTCAAATAAAAGAAGATATGTTCCAAAAAAGACACTCTTGGGATTCCACAACTGCTTCTGAACGCAAGCTCACCGTGGTGCTTTGATATACACATTCACAAGCTTTTCATGGGGTCTTCTTGCGGGGAAGAATAAATTAGCTGGACATCGATACTAACCGCTAAACAATTTCCTGGATTCTCACTATTAAGATACTCAACCACAATCTGCGAAGTTGGTACAAGAAAATGGTCTTCAGGGCAAAGTAGACAGGTGCTTTTGTAAATAACCCGACGCAAACTTTTGCCAGGAACCCTTTTCTGAAATAATTGTTCTAAAAGGCACCGCTGAATGGTATGTTTTCACCAAAAAATATATCGAGAAACCCTGAGTTATCATACTTTACAAACGTCGCCAGCTTGCCTAGGTTTAATTTGCCAAGCAAGCGCGCAGCTTCCCGCTTGACCTTCCTAGTATCCTTAGACACCGGTCTGGAATTCGTGTTCACAGCCTGTAAAGCTCTGTTTGTTGTGCTATCAGCAAGAAATAAAACGCGAAGAACACAATTGAGTCACACACAGCAAATTCAGAAGCCCTTAGACAGCGGAAGCTCAACACTCGCAGAAAGAAAATGCACTTCAAAAGCGTAAGGACACTTCGTGAGCAGTGTTATTCAACCTCGCTTGCATTTCCACTCCAGGAGATAATATGTTGGCGTTTTTGTGATGCCACCTCCATTTACTCGTGTTCCATTCGTTGCTGCCACTACATGCCCCAGAAAGCATGATAAAGACCTGGGGGTCGCGCTGAGGGTCGCACTCTCTTCATCCGAGAGCGCGACCCTCAGACCGCTAGAGATCATAAACTCGACAAGCGGTTTAGAATTTGATGTTGCTAGACTCACGTCGCCACTGTTCCGTCCTCAAGAAGGTCACATCCACGCATTCCGAAACAAAGCAGGGGCGCGCACAGTCTTTAACCTTTGTCGCCATTCTCCTAAACTGTTCCACCTTGTTAACCGAAGAAAGACGAAGTCCCTTAGCATACATGGGTGTTTTGCGAAGCACCGCCAGGTGAATTTTCGGCAGGCAAGTGTTCCCAAGCACCACAACCTTTTCAGAGGATGTCTTTGTCCTTTCTTCGGCTGCAGTCACAGGTGGACACTAGCCCAGACTAATTCAGCACTCTGTTCGGTAGTCCTGCTCCCCTCCTGGTAGGCGCTTTGTTCTTAGTGCACATCCCAGTCGAAGTCACAAACAACGCGTAGAATTGTCCTTGTAGAAGCGTCGCTGCCGCCACATCTCGGAGCCGACTAAGCTGCATTCCCTACGGCTGTGGCCAAGTGACGGATGCATAGGACCAAAGACGGCTTAGGCTTCAGGTGGACATCTGCACAACTTCTTGTACCACACTGCAACTCGTGCCTTGCTGACGCGAGTCAGCGCTTGTTTCGTCTCCTTTCTCGTCCCTGTCTTTCGTGCTGGTAGATTCACCATGAGACGTACTCCGCGGTCGTTCCGCAGAGCTTGCAATATCATGGCCGCTTATAGGAGCGCCCCTCATTCCACCCATGGCGTTGCATGTTTGGCAGAGCGTTCTCACGGCCGGAAAACGCTCCATGTGCGCCAGGCTTAATATTGCCAAGCTACGTCGTTCCCTAGACGGATACGGGACTCGGTTATGCTTGACCACAGAGTTCACGTCACCAGGCCACAGATAAAGCCTTGTCAGTACACGTGTTTCTAGCTGCAGGTGAAGATGATCAATGGAGGACGGGCATGCCCAGTAGGGCAGCTCAACGCTCGTGATGATAAGTGGGAGGAGCCTAACGCTAGTGGTCTTTTAGTGCGCAAGCAATACATAACACCGCCCCAATCAGAAATAATGTGAAGCCTCGGAGTAGCACGGATAAGCTCGGGTTAGTTGGAAGTGCGACGCGTAAGCTGCAGACAAAGGGAGGAAGCTCGGGTAAGTTCGGAGGAGCGCCGCGCCAGCTGTTGCTGCAGGTAATGGGAGGTTTACCTTGAGGGTGACCTTGGACAAACCTAGCATAGCCACAGCCCAAATAACAGGCAAACGGGCTTAACGCAGGCTTTCTGACGTCTACTCAGTTTAACTACGCAAAACCCTACTACTTTTTCTTTTGGTATGGATCCGTGGGAGCAAGATGGTCATCGTCACCGTCTGTTGTCGACCGCCGCGGTGTGGAAATGATGGTCATGCTCCCTACCAAGATAGGGTCTAGGCGACGATGACCGAGTTGGAGAGAAATCAAAACGCACTGACTGGGTAACTGCAGCCCACATTTCCTGTGAAGATTAATGCACTGTGCAGATAGGGACAAAATTCTGCGAGGTGCAGGACCTCGAAAAAAAACTATATGCGGCAGAGCAAATAGGTCAATGAAACGTACTCAGTCCCGAGGGCACATGCGTGCTCCATTCATAAAAAAAAATACCAGCTGACCGACTAGCGAGGTGACCCAGAAATAATTTCTTTCCTCGAATCCGCATCCCGCAAACTTTCGCCCATGAGTGTGTGTCACATTAGCTTATATATCAGACAGGCCGGAAGTTGCTTTCGTTACGCGGCTTAAGAGGAGGATATGCTTTCCACAATATGAATCGTTTAGGTTGGCGGCTTGGCGCCGGGGCACTAATTGTATTTGTAGTGCTTTGTTCGGCCCACAATAAACCACCATTTCATTGCATTTACGTGTGGTATGGCCCTCGTCAAGCACGTCTAATCTCGTGACCAGAAAAGAAGAGAAGGCGTAGCCTTCAAACAACACAAAAAATTGCAGGGATATATAGGGATTCTGTATATGCACAGACAGTAAGAGCGAGGGCACAAATCAAAGTTCACAATTGTTTAACAGACATTGAAGCGTTAAACACTAGGTTAGCGATTGCGCACAAATGCGAACAAGAATTTTGAAGACAAGCAAACACACAAAAGCCGGCACCGATCATTGATGATGTTGAGAGCGAGAGGGAAACAAAAAGAAACTGTGCTTATTAAATGAACAAGTCTCTGCAGAACTCTTCCTCATGGTACCTCACAAAAGCACTACGAAGATTTGGAAGAAATTAAACATTAGGCTCGACTATTCTCTCGCAATACTTCGAATGACCAGCGAATCCCTAGTAGACCCTCTTTTTTGTACATATTTATAAAAGATGGTAGCAATGTTGTGTACATTACGCGTATGAGTTGATAGAGAACAGAAATTTAAAATTATGGCAGGATTTTACTTGTTCTCCTATTAAGCCACAATGTATGTAGTTCTGGCTCTTTCTCGTGAACACCTTCCATAGCCCCGGAACAACTTTCAAGTCACGCAATCATCCCTGACACTACGCGAATATTAACCTCCACGTCGTGTTCTACACCGAACATCACATGGGGTAATCAAGGAGCGATGCGTAATGCAGTCTCGAGAACCTCTAAACGATCTTCCATGCGATGTTCTGCTCAGACTTCAGTTGTTCCTCTTGGTAAATGTATTCAAGCCTCGTGACATTTTCCTGTCGCCTCTCGTAGCCCCATTTGCCTAATGGTTGTCCGACGATCATAAGCCTGCTGCTATTCTCGAGATAATTGGGTGCAGCACGAAGAAAGCGCACGCTAATGAAAAACACGCATTGAAGTGAAGTGGCTGTGTAGAATGCAAAGTGACCATTTTCACACATTGGCTCACCAGGATATCATGCCTTGAAGCACCGTAAACGTGATTATCACGCGGAGTAAAAGGTGAAAAAATAAGCATCATTTTCTTCAATTTCATTTTGTATAGCCTCGACATGCTAGTGCAGTGTCACCTTGAATGAAAAAGCCTCTGCAATTATTCTGTGACGTCAAAAAATTTTCCGAACTTACCGTATCGCGGAATAAATTTAGAACACAAAGTCCAAGAAGCGAAGGCCGTCAAGATCTGGAGGGCCCAGATGTTGATGGCCATCGTTTTTGGACCTATGTGCACGGCCGGTCTCGAGGAGGGCGCGCGCGCTCTTTCATACGGCCTTCGCATTCGCTTCGGAAGCAATAAGATTTTTTCTCCGTGAGTTACGCCTTCCGCCGCAGCTAGAGGCGCGACGACCCCACCACTCGCTTCCCGCTTGCATCTACGGCGGCGGGTGTCTTTTGCCTGGTTTCGCGCTGTGGTCCACTGGTTCATAGTGAACGCAGCACCGAAATCGAAGAAAACAAAATGCAGATGCTTCAGCAGCGTATCTGCAACCCAGTCCACATGTGCACAGATTCTTCGTCACAAAATTTGCTCGACGAAAACATTTAAAATGACGAATCACTCTCCCATTCCTCACAACTATGTCGAGCATTTGTGGTTTTAAATCCAGAAGGAAATACTCGGATCACTTCCTCTCGTATATATCATGGTCCGTGATTAAATGACAAGTTAATGCTAAGGGGAAGATAATGAAAACTGAAAGAACAAAAGTTTTGTGCTCGTCCTATAAAAATGTACTATATCGCGGAAAAAATTGTGTATGACGCTTGAGCCGAAATTCCGATACCGCCGTAGCTGGTGGCTTGAGACGATACTTGAGTCGTTGAACTGTCAAACAAATTGATTGCTGGGAGGTGTATGTAGTACTTAATTATGCCGATATTGCTTTTCGCACGCCCTAAATGAACTTATTTTCACCCTCATATACATCACAAGTTCCTTAAACGAGAGGCCTGTATCGATATCTCAAAAGAATGCTAATTATGCTAATGTGCGAGCAAGTAAGAAGCATTGTAATGAATTGTTCTGTGCTCGAAGCAAATGGCCCGCGGCCTTTCAGCTTTTGTTGTTGAACGAGAGGCCACCAGGTTTCTCTGGAATGACTGTAGCCGCGTGCAAGTCTCTCGATCTTCATGTTAAGAATTGTCTTAACGCATTAGGCGTGTTCCAAGTTCCTTGTCACCTTTGAATTTTGCAAGGTCGAGAGCGACCGTCCATCTGACCTTAGTTGAACGAGCACTTGTTTTATTGCTGCGCCGCCGAACTGCATTCTTTCTGTTTGAGGACACGAGTTAGCCCAATAAACAAATTTCGAGTTAAACGCGAGCTTCCTTGTCTTCATTCTGGCCTGACTAACGTTATCAGAACGTAACAGAAGCAACCAGTACAAGCTGCGTATGCTGCCACAGATATTGACGCGTACCGAGTACTGCAATTTCACAAAGTATGCATGTCCAATCACTGACTTCAGCTACCGTAAAGAGCGCCATTTTTTGATGTCCACATATATTCAATCTGCGGCGTGCCCTGAAGCTGCCGAAAATATTTGGTTTAAATATCTTTGCAAAAGACATCAGATTATGCACTTGAATGCCCAATGCACCATATTCTCTTAAATTCAGGGACTATTACTAACTTGCAAGCATTGCAAATGCTTATTTTTAGTTCCTTACATTCTAAGCTAAGCCAGCTGGTATAACGCGCATTGCTGTGAGGTTTAGTGGAGCTCCGTTAAGTTGCGGAAAACTTCTTTTTGTGGTGCTACTTTGCTTTCTGAATGACATGAGGAAAGTTCATGCTCACGGGAGGTTTATCGGAAGCGATGACGAGGCTACAGATATGCAGGAGAAAGTCATTGCCTCTTATATAAGTCCGCTCGCTCGTAAAGGCCGATTTTATTAAGACAGTGCGCAGTTCCTAATTTTGGTTTGCTGGCAGTTAGTTCATGCTTGTAGTCACTGTAAACAAGTGACATAATTTTTGCGTTGTCATGGGGTGGGACGGGCGGTCGTGAGACGCCACCAAACATCAAATGCCTTTCCAAGAGGAAATCTTGGACGTCGTGTGCTTGCAACGTGCTTTCCTGCTGCAGCCATGGTTTGGTTCCTTCTATAACCGTTCCTTTCGCGAATGACATGACGTGATTTCCTGCGTAGCACCATGAATTCTTGTTAATGTCGCTGCTGTACTGCGCTTGAAATTTCAGGAGCTATATTTACGCTGCAGAATCTTATACTCTTTGAAACTATCCATCTGAGTATTACATGCCGCTCATCATTCTACACATTCATAAAGAACCTGCCGGAAGACGAACTATAGAAGCCAAAAGCCCCTCTTTATAGCCAAAAATGCGTGTAGAACGTGTTGACGTCTGTGCTCGAAGCATACGTTCGACCATACACAGTCGGGCTCAAGGAGAGAGCGCGCAAACGTCAATCCGTTGTTTCAGATTTCTCCCATATGGCAAAGGGGCTGACTACGCGGTCTTTGCTTAAAGCGTAGGCGAGCGCGCGTCCTCCTTCGGAGTGAACGGCGGTCACAGCGGTGTGGCAGTGGCGACCCCACCGACGTGCGGCGGGAGGCGGAAACAGACCCCATGGCGAAGGCCGTAAGAAGAAGAGCGCGCTCGCGTCGAGACCGGCCGTGCTATGTGTTGTGAATTTATACTGTGGTATCGTCAATCGGACAAAATGCGTGACGTAACAAAAGGAGTGCAGAGGCCTTTTCCTTCTAGCAGGCACTGGCTAGTGCTACAGGCATGCACCCACCGATAACCGGGTAGTTCTGCTGAACTCTGAGGTATTAGCCTTATATGGCATATAGCAACGAAACCTGGCGCCGTTATAGGCGTCCAGGAAAAGTGGTCCAGGAAACCTCAGTCACATCATCAGCAAACCAAAAAGTTCCTTGCGAAGGTGTGGGCAACTGAACCAAAGACCTTCAGATTAAAGAACGATTGAGAATGAGAAGAGACATAAGCAGTCATAAATGCGCTTTGTGATTTTTGGGCTTTTCATGTAACAAAATTAAAAGTACTGCATATGATACTGCAGGTTTATTCCCAGGTTTGCCCTTGTTGAATAAATTCAAGCTTTTAAGGGGTGGCGTAAAACTGCATATTCTTCGTTGTCTGCTGCCTTCGACATTCGACAAGTTCTGCACACGGCACTTTGTCTTCTCGCACTTGACTCTAGGTAACTGCAGGAGGTGCTCAACAACAGACCCAGGAACCCTGGACAGAACCATTTTTGAGCGGAAAACCGTTGATGAAAGCAAATTTTTCATTATATTTAAGATTGCACTATAACAATCTATATATCCGCAGATCACCCAACGGCAGTCTTGCATTATTTTTTCTATTAACATTTTTTTCTGTAGTCAATAGGTTTCTTATTGTTTTTCTAAGCAGACTTACTGTTCGATGCGATCGATGGCACCACTTTAAAAGAAGGCTTTGTACATATCAGAGAAATGGACCAATTCCTTCAATATTTCTATATGAGTAATTTTTCATTTTCAAAATTTTTGTCTGACAATGCTAGACATGTATAGAATTCAATGAACTGTACAGTTATCCGATGAAATGCTTTACCGCTTGACGTGCATGCGGTGCTTCGTTGTGAAAGTTTGCCATCTAGGTGGGAATGCACTTCAGCATTGAAACTTCGAGAATGAGTCCATAGTTATTTTTCTTGATAAACTGTTGCTTGATTTGCTACACTGCTTACGAAAATGCATGCATGGCTGGGACAACATGTGCTGTCACCAAAGAAACGTTGCCACCAACACGCCCTGAAAGCTTCGGATCGGATATTAAAATTTTCACCAGTTTACATGAACGTACCCAAAGATAAATCTGTATACGTGTTATAGATTGATTCTATTATACAAACCCTGTTTTCTAATGCCAATGATTCAACATTCGTTGTGAATGTTCCAAACTGTCCGAGACGTGTTTATTAAACCAGTACAGAATCAAGTTTTCGAAAAAAAAGAATGCAGCATGAGAGTTCCATAGAAGAGGAGAGAAGGGTTCCCTTGCTGACAAACACTCATTAGTCTACTGGGAACGCGCAGAAACCCAGTTACTATGAGTTGGACGCTTTCTTCTTTTTTCAGATTTCTATACAGTTCCTTTCGTTCTTGTCTCATTTGGCCGCTCTACTTCTAATTCAGGGTATTTTTACGAAACTCGGCGCATAGAACATGCATGGCTGGAGAACCTTGGGATATAAAGGTGATGCTCGAGATCAATTATATTTTATACATCATTTTTCTTTGCGGACGCTTTTTCTATGCATCCCAAAAATTGAACATACTCATTCCGTACAGCTCTGCTAAACTTTTTTGCAGGTGGTTGGGCATATCTGCCTGAATCGCCACGTGTGTCGTCTTGTAGCAATCTCTTTTTGACTGACCTGCCACATTTCTGAGCAGGCGCATGGCCGAAGGAGTCAGATCAGCTCTGTAGGCCTAATTCCAAAGGGCTTTCCATCTTATGCTCGCTGTTTCCTTCCCCCTAAAGCCAACATTGGGATGACACTCATCGTCACGCTGTAATGTCATCTTTGTCAAAGTCACTTATCGTGCAATTAAAACCTGCAGCTTGTTAAGATTTCGGCACAAGGAGACGCATTTATGTTTTGCCCACGTTCGGAGATATCGGCGAAAATCGGATAGTTAAAAATTTAGAATTCTACTCTGATATCCTTGACAGCTGAAGGCACATTGTGTGGATTCTCTCCAGACAGAGAGGTTGAGTGATGACCCTCCATGCTTTAGTTGTTTTCTATGATCGACGAAAAAAGCATTAGTCATTGATGAGAATACGGAGCATAAAATCATTTCATTGTTTCAGTACCTTTGGACAAATCCAGTGTTGGTTTTGTGCTCGGCTTTATGCTACCCGGTGATAAAAGATGGAGCCGAAAAGAGATTTTTCTGATAATCTAGGGTTTTATGATGTCCTGAATTTGCTGTGCACCTGACTTACAGCATTGATGCGATTTTATGCAATGTAATGCACCTGTCTTCTCTAGTGAGATCCTACACAGTCATCTCGTTAGCGTTGAATGCGACTTTCTGGGACTACCAAACCGCTTCCACGAAGTCGAAAACACCATGGATAATTTTGCTCATTTGTAACTTGTACACATTTCATACGACCCCATGGCTTGTCCTAGTTCTCGGCTTCCAAGTACGGCATACTACTTTCAGCATGGATAGCAAAGTTTGGTACAGTTGGCCAGGCACACAGATGTAACGTGCATGTCGTTTGTAGAGCGTACGGGGATGACTGCAACAAAACGAGTGACAGAACAGTAGAAAATAAATCGCTTCTGGCCGCAGTCTCAGTACGACTGAAAGAATGTTAATTCAGTGCTACCGAAAGCCAGGTTCTGCAGGGTGCTTCTGGGGCCGCAGTGTAGCAAGAACTGCGTTACAGGCTGCATGTTCCTCACGAAATTTCATAGCAACGATTGCTATGAAGAAATTTTTTCCGTCTGCAGCGTTCGGGTGTTATTCTGCGTTCTCAGCATCGTGATTGTTCCCGAATGCGGCTGTACTGTGCTCTGCGTCTCTACAGGTACTACAAACCAACAACGACGTCATCAATAAAATTTTTTCAAGTTTAAACACATATTCATTATGCTGCTTGGTTGCATTACTCACGACGAGGTGTAAACGATGCCACAGAAAGGGCTCCCAGAGGTGTCGCAAAACGAGCAGAAGAGCAGACAACTGCAGACACCCTGCTTCAAAGTGGTGCACGCAACAATGGATCCAGAATAGTAACAGACGTTGACAGCCACGACACCCTTGACCATTAGAGCCATGAGCGATCGTCGCCCCTACAGACCCAGCAGTGATAATGAAAAACGGATCACTCCACTGCAACCGGTGGGTGTGCCCCACTGTGCCCAAAAATGACCAAGGTGCCGATAAGAATATTCACTCCGTCCGGTTTCCTGATATTAGGAGCGCAGAGTGAACCCGTATACGCAGAAGGCCATGGCTGCGATGTTCTTTCTAAAATTGTTCCCAGTCGTCTTGGTCACAGGAGTCCGGCATCATGGTTCTACGGCTGCATCTGGCGCTCAACAAAAGGAAAGAAATTAAATCCACTGATGATCACTGGGTTATAGAAACAATTCGCTTCAAGCCCACTGCAGCTTACTTGGCGTAAAACCTGCGCCAACACAAGCAGTAGCTTGCGCCCACCAGCTGTTGTTTCGCATGGACGTCTTTATTTCCCGTGCACCAATCAAATACAGAGGATGTTTCCCCCATACAAAACGTCCTATGGACGTGTGTGGAAAAAACTATCTCCGTCAATGGCCTTTTATGAATGTCTATAAGCACCCACAGAGGTGCTTATTGCCAGCTATTGAAAAATCTATGCCACTAAAGCTATAGCTTTGGAACCATACAACTGTCTTAAGCTCTCTATAGAAAAATATATCAGCCTGTATATAGAGCTATAGACAGAAATAGGAAAGGTCTATAGCTATTTGGGCCAAAATCCTATAGCCGGCCATAGGACATTTTTGTATGGGACTACATTCGAATCAGTGCAAAAACACGGATTCGTGCTTTGTGGGAGACGAAGATGAGCGGGCACTGGGCACAGCGATGTAAGTTGATGGAGACGATGCTCAGAAATGCTCAGCGCGAGCGTGTTCTGTAATTTATCAGGAGGCGTGTTCGGCTGGGCGATTGCCTGGTGCTCTCGGACAGCGGTTTTTGAAGCTCATCCCTTTCAGTCGCCGCGGATTTTACTTCCATTCGTGGATACTGATGTGGTTTTTTTCTCTGTTTGTTTCCTGATTCTTCTGCTGCTCAAACATCGGCAAGATACGATTATGCTAGGCTCTGAGCAAGATTTTAGCGCTCTCGCACTAAAATCCTATATAGTGCCCCTCAAAAGTGTACAGCCAATGTTAAAGCTATACGGCCATCGGGCTTTCTTATAGTGCGCAAGAACTGTGGAGGTTCAGAGCGTTTCGAAATCGTATCATGTATGTGCTCCTCTGGAGATGTGAAAAAGAAAAGAGGCTGATGATAACGTCGTCACATCTGTATATACAGTGCGCTCTGCTTGCTCGTTTGGTTTTTCCATGTTGCTATTTTTTGTCGTTTTGGCGAGGTGTCGTGCTAGGCTAAGGTAAAAAAATGATGGTCTATTTGCGTAGTTAGGCCAAATGCAAATTAGGTGCGCTAACAGTTTGGTTTCACTTCGGTTCGGTGTTCAGAACCAGTGTTCACTGATGGCAGTTGTTTGGATAGCGATAATGGGTTAATATTCACATATGTGGAATTGGTCATTCTCTACCTTCGTAGATCCCTGGGAGTCTTCCTACCACTCATGGTACAGTAGTGCAGCGGTATAGCGATGCGCCATTACCCTTCAATGTGAGATGCTGCCATCAGAGGGACGTTGCTTGGATTGGGTTGCGATCCAGGCTGCTTCTTGCAAGCAGCGTCTCACGATTAATTAAGCTGCCGCCTGACATGGTGGACACTTCAATAACACTTAGAGCTGAGTGGCGGTGGTGTCCACATGACAAAAGTCGTGCTTTCGCAGAGTATTTCTTGCTTAGCAACATTCAACCGCCAATCATTTATTGGGCTATGTATTTTTCTTCGCTTTGTAACATCAGTGCTTCTAATTTGTCGTAGCGGATTGTAGCTCTTGCCCTCTTTACTCCTTAGCTTAGGGCTTTCAGGGTTCTCCAAGGGCGTCACAGCGTATACCTGTCAAGAGCCCGGTTTTACACCAATAGCTGTTAAGCGCCGTTCCTGGGTTTCGCGTCATAGTAGTCAGTCGTAAGGCCCGTTCACACTTGTCCAAAAATTCGGCGAGCGTAGCGGATTCGGCCGCTTTTGACGCCGACCGGGGCGGAAAGTGGCGCGGCGCGGCTGATCGGTCCAGACTGATTTTTCCGCCGCCGGAAAAATTCCGCGGCGACAAACATGGCGAGGCCCTTCGAAGCCGGACCCCTGGCTTCGGACTGAATTAGTCGCTGTTGCTCCCTTTTTTAGTGCGTTAACTGGCCATCAATGGGGCATCGGTCTTTCGCTTCGTTTCACCTCGCCTATAAGAAAATGTGTAAGTGATATTTGTGCTTTATGTTTTATTTATAGTGACGATTATGCCCCCTCTAGGCTGAAGAGGAGCGTTGGTTTGTTGACAGTAATGGTTTCCGTCCTGAGAACCAAATGGCGCCGCTAGGCTGAGTTTAAAGCAGCGTTTCTCAAGCATACGCTGAAATAAAAGTGGGAAGGCACCTGAGTCTAACCTACGTCAGTATTCATACGCTTATGGTACGTATACAGCGCCGATTTATGCTTGTTTCTCACCATACATGTGTACGCCGCAAGCGGCAACGTGGTGTGGAAAAGCGAACAACAACAGCGGCGCGGCGGCTCCGCCATGGACGAGCGTCAACAGATGAGAAAAGGTCCCA
This sequence comes from Amblyomma americanum, assembly GCF_052857255.1. Classification (NCBI taxonomy): domain Eukaryota; kingdom Metazoa; phylum Arthropoda; class Arachnida; order Ixodida; family Ixodidae; genus Amblyomma; species Amblyomma americanum. Next base: position 132,118,245 of record NC_135499.1, read on the forward strand.
GCCTTTTCTGGCGAGCGAATCCGTTTCGCTCGCCGGATTTTAGGCAGGTGTGAAGGCGCCTATAGTCTGTCGTATTCTGTCCTAGTCCGTCGTAGTTCGCCATAGTTCGTCGTAGTCGTCGGTGTAAGTAACCAGTGGGTGCGTTGCCATCTAGGAGGGTGGTTACCGTGCAAGGAGGAAGGTATGACGTGAGCATAGAAATGCGTGGCTACTACTGAAACCATTTGGATGGTGGTTACTGTCGAAGGAGGAGGGTATCGGGAGAGCGGAGGAATCCCAAAACGGAGGAATGGATGGTATGGCGAAGGCATAAGAAGGCACCGCAGTTCGGCTGTTGCCACTGAAACCAGCCGGAGAGCAGTTACCCTGAAAGGATGGGGAGAGTTACCATGAAGTGAGGCTCTATGGCAAGAGCGTAGGAATTAAGGCGTAACCAGAGGATGATTACAACTGTAACCGCCTGGATGGTGGTTAGTGTTAAAGGAGAAGAATTGGCGAAAGCAGAGAATCTCCAACCGGACCACGATTACCGTTGACGGAAGAGGGTAGGTTGAAAGCGTGAGAACGTCCAAGAGGCACCTGGTTGCCGTGGTAGCCGACCGCAGTTTAGTTACCCTCGCAGGATAAGGAGGTTTGCTGTGGAAGGAGGGTACGGCGATAGGAGGATGGTAAGGCGACAGTGTTCGAAGGCGTACCACGTTAACCATCCTGAACGTGGCTACCACAGGGCCGCTGTTGGCTGAGCAGGTTGGCAAATTAACAGAAAATATTCTATAAAACGCCGGCCACTGAACTGGCCGGCGCGGCAAAAACATGCAAGCTTTAACACAACGACCCTGCTTTGGCACTCTACGCTGCAATGAATGCGTACCTATCAGGCACGCTGCTACAACAACTGAGCGTGCCAGAGATAGAATTGTCCACACATGCGCCTTGATCCACACCCAGATAGATGTTCTTCTAAAGGGCGTACATTTTCTCTTGACTATGGTGTGAATAATTTGAGCTGTGCGCAGATGTTTCCACTGATCAGCGTAATAAAGATTGCTATAGTATAGCAGTGCTGTTAAAAAAAAAAAAACTAATGTACCACTAAAGTAACTTGCCCTACTTCCAGGACACTCGGCTCCATGCGTGTGTTGTTTGCCAGGTATATAAAACAATGCGGTATATTAGGCCGCAAGAGAAAAGTAGCGTAGAAAATTAAGAAGCAACCAAGAAGTTGAAAAAGACACTACAAATAAGCTATTTCAGGGCTGTATCACTAACTCGTAGTAGCACGGTTGTTAAGGCGGGGCAACATTTCTGTGCAATATGTTCCTACATACTATATGCTCGCGAACTAGCAGATGGCGCAGTGCGTTAAGCCCACTCGGTGAAGACTGTACTCGACACAGTGATGCCTTGTAATAACGTAATGATAAAACTAGAGAGCTAAACTTGCTATGTGTTTGTCCCTAAACGCTGAACAGCGCGTGCTCAAAGAAAAATAGTAGTGTGCTTCGCGATGTGCTTCACAGTGTGCTGCTCATAACCTATAACTGCCCTTTATTATCTCATGATGGGAAAGCGGCTGGCTGCGCAAGGATACCTAAACCTTCGAACCCGAAACGCGCTCCTCCATCATGCCGTAACCTTCGTATATTGTTTGTAACGGGAGGGCACGTTGCGCAAGCTTTAAGCACCCTTTCAGCACTTCTCAAATGTCCGCTTTATCGAAAAGCAGCTTTCGTACAACGCTTTTGTGCTGTACCGTTCAAGAGCGTGAGCGAGCGGAAAAATAATGCCTCTAGAGACCAGCTTGCGCCTTGACGAGTTGGTAAAATACAAGAAGTACTTTGGCTTGGGCTAGATGGCTAACAGCTAAGGTTGATTGTGAAGGCGGCGCAAACAGAACAAGGACCTTATTGCCTTGTCTAGCTGCAAGTCAAGAGTTGGCGCCTGTTCCGTTGTAGTCTTGGGTCTTCCTTGTTCTTGTCCCTTTGCCCCGCCTTCAGAATCAACCTTGGTAGAATTAACTGGGTGTCTGTTTTGAGTGTTGGAGAATATATTTGAATTACAGCAGACTTGCAGCAGCAAAAATATATAATATGAGAAAATTACACCTATCTAACGGACAACATACCTCTGAATAATAAATCAGACAAGTGGCTGACATCCTCGCTCTTCATTTCACAGCTCACCCCCCCCCCGCCCCCCCCCCCCATTTATCCCATTTAAAAAAATGCAGTGAATACATTTGGCAAAACAATTCTTGAGCCACAGCTTCCCTAAGACGACTTGAAAGGAGAGACCTAATTTAGTCATTTATAACTCTTAAAAAAGGGCAGCTTATAAAGTAATCCTTGGAATAGTTTGGTGATAGAAAAGATAGAATTCAGAAGCGGAAACTTCTCAAGCTACCGTTGCACTTGTTCAGAGAGAGTCGCGTAGCGTCAACAAAGCGCCCAGCTTCTTTTCTAAACACCACATTTCCTTCGGCGCCCTTTTGTATCTTTTTTCTCCTTTTTACAGCAAGGGTTGCGCAGAAATAGGTTGCCCTTCGAAAACACTCATCTTTGCACAGCCCTTCTCAGTGAACAGGTCGGCCGACAACAACCCACGCCAATTGTCTGGCTTGTGCTCTCAAAAGAGACCGTCTTTTTCCTGACAAAGGCGGGCCCCCTTCTGGGCTGCTGGAGAGGAACGCACAATGGCCCTACAGACAGCAGGTCGAAGCCTATTCAATGAAGTCCATGAGCTTCACGACAAGGCTTACTGGTAACTACAACGTGGAAAAAAAAAACTATCATATGGACTTCGCCTACCTGCTTCAACGTTGCCTGACCACCTTTCCTGTAAGGACGTCCTAGAGAAGTATATGCTTTGAAATAAAAACGGTTTATATATACAAGGCTAAGGTACTCACAAAGCTGATTCATAGTTGATTCACAGAACGTTCTACAGAACACTTTTTTTTATAATAAAACATTTAGGAAAAGAGCAGTTCAACCAGAGTTTCATACAAATACTAGTTGTCTTCACATTGGTTAATTGACGCACATGTGTCGAGCAGAGCATGTGTCTAGAGCCGAATTTTTGAAAGAGGTGAATCTCGAAGGCAACACAAGCGCTCATCTAAATTTTCAGATATGACACTTTTTGCTCCTGGCCTTGACACGGGGGCAAAGAAACGAGTTGTGGTATTTTTGCTAATTCAAACCCACATCGACTGGCTACCATAAACATAATCGCTCCTACCGTGTTTCTAGGCGAAACTATTTTCTGCGGTTAATCTAGTATTACTTATCATTATTGCCGCATTCACCGCCACCTGAACGAGAGATCGGCTTCTGATTGCGCAAAGAAATACTTACACTGCCATGGTCCTTAGACAACAAAAACTTTGAGCCCTGCAGCATGCGTCACATGAAGCTGGAGAGTATAGTACACTACAAGTCAGATAAGATGCAGCAACTTTTACAACAAATAACTAAATTTAATTGGCCAGTAACATACACAGGGCAGAAAATTGAGTAAGTTGGTAGATAGTCATTGTGCAAAAATTCAAGACCTTGCAAACAACTTAAGCGCTTCCCCCCCCCCCCCCCCCCCCATTGTGTCTTTGTTTGCTAGCTTTGCTAGCTCTTGAATTTTACTCAGTTAACATATACAAATTTGTCAATCGTACCCATCGCAGTACAGAAAAAAGCCTGAGATTGGTAGCTAAAATTAACAAATTTATTTCATAACTGAGGGAATAAAACGACAAATTACACTAGTGGAAAAATCCTGAATTGCAGAGGTTACAAATGAATTGCAAAAAGCAGTTTCGATACCGACGAATGCAACCTAAAACAAAAGCGACTCAAGCTGCAAAACATCCACTTGAGCAAAAAAAAACTATGAATGCAATCAAATTCGTGGTCACTGTAACCAGCTCAAGTCACTCCTGATGAACTCAGTAATGGCCAGTACAGAACTGCTTGCACTGGACATTCCTCAAACCCCACGTCTAGTAGCATCTCAAGCAAGACGTCACGGCAAACTGCAACGAATCTAAAAATACTCTTCTTTCTATCTTCGTGCGGATGCATAGTAACGTAATATACTATTCACGTGTCCTTCGGCGCTATCAGTACTTGAACGCACGCGTTTGCCATTCAAAATAAATTGTAAAACATCTAAAAAGTTGTAATTGCAAAATGTTTTCGCTCGTTGGAACTTTTATACTCACGGCAAGCGGATTTTAATGTATCCCAGTTCCTCAAAACAGAAACAAGCATCATTATCCACACCTCTAGCATAGTAACACGATTTAGAAGTGTAATTAATTAGGGCGAAGAAGTTATCTCACTCACCTGATCAGCCAAAAGAATGGGGATGCTTAGATAAATTTTTGCATCCACCGAGGGTTATCTTTTCTTCCCACTGTCAACATTTACCAAAAAGTATGTTTTGCGCTTCTCCCTAATTAGTTTCTGGCTCGGTTGGTGTTCTGAAGAGGAGCAGTTAATTAATATGTGTTCTCCTTGAATAGCTCAGATAGACTGGCCTGATGAAAAGGTGCTCTTACCTCATAAATAGAGTACACATAGAAAGAAGCAGTGGGACGAAACTACCATATACCACGGAAGTATTCTGTTTAAGAAGGGAAAAAAGAATAGCTGTTTCAGCATTGTGCACTCTATATACAAAAATATGATAAGCCCTAATCACTAAAAAAAATAAATAAAGCTTCGTTATACCTTCGTAATTCAATGGTTTCCGAGTTCTCTCTCTTGAAAGCGCTATTAGAGCATTGTGCTGAAGCAAGCTATAAAGCCTTTCTTTTGAGCATAATTATACCTTCGCACAACTGAATTAATCACACAGCTACTTACTTCGAGCATCTACATGCAAAGCTGTTATCATCATAAAGGTTGCGCAAGGAAAACTTCCGAAGAAAAAATTTACGAGGAGACATATTTCTATTTTATGCTGCAAAGCAATACCAATAGCAGTGCTTTATGCCGCTACCGGAAGTGACATCACTTCCAGTACCGGCATAGAGCGCTGCTGATCATGTTGGTTCTAGGGAAGTGACGTACCACGACCGAAATTAACATCACTTCCGGTCATGGTACGTCACTTCCCTAGAACCAACATGAATGTTTCCTCCTCGTGACGTCCTTTCTCTGCAGATGATGAGAATGCTCAGGTCTGGAGTAGGAAGTTCCCTACCGCCAATGGAAATGCTCCGTTCTGGTGAAGTGACTTCCCTCTAGCCAATGGCAGAATTTTTTCGCCGACGGAGAGTTTAGCCCTTGGGGGGGGGGTTAATTATATGGCATTAAAAAAACATACTTTGGTTTAAGGTCCGAGTTTTTGCGGATCATCACCCGGTGGTCTGCGCAGGTCGAGTAAATGGCTATGCTCTCTAACCGCACAGCCATCGCCAGAACGCTGATAGCCGTCGTTTATGCGAAGAACGGAGCGTGCTTGAAGTATACTGAATGATCAAGCACGTATTACCGGAGGCGACGCTGTAGCCTAACCGACGTACTTAGAGAAGCGGCTCTGGTAGAGCTGGCACGCCACGCACTCTGCATCTATCGATGCATACTGCCTGATGTGAAATGAACGAGGCTATCAAAAGGTAAGCGTCGCATGATGATATCCGGATCCAAGTACGGGAATGGTATTTATAGGGATCGTATTCCAGGCCCACGACCCTTGAAATAATTCCCTTACCTGAATCTGTTGTTTTCATTTTAAAATTTAGTGTAGAAATGAGTCTTTGTAAATACGCTCCCTGTGGTATCAAGAAGAGTCAGCAATCAAAAACGAATGTTTTGCTGCACGCGATGGCCGTTTGGGCCTGAAGAGTCCAGCCAGCTTGTATCAGAGACGAAGAAAGTCTTATTACCCTCTGTATTTGACGACGCATGAGTGGAGGCATTATTTGTTTTCAAATTTCTTTTGGTGTGGCATGCATAACAAAGAGGCATAAATAACAAATTTTTGTTATATGCAGGAACACCAAATGTGTCTTTGTTGAAAGCACTTAGGTTCCCGTCGTCGCATACCACAGTCATTAAATTACAGAGGCCTAGCGTCATTCAGATTCTTGAGCACGAGTTCGCAAGTTCGGTGTCTGGCGCTGCGGTGGCATTTAGATTGCGGGGAATTAAAAAAAACAGCTGGATAATCACTCTGCAGTGGATGTTATTTGACTGCAGGCGGTCTTATTTATTCCGAAGACAGCCGCTACTATGCGTCTCTAAAGTCAACGTGTTGTTTCGGCGAGTAAAAACTTATTTAACTATGCCATGCATTGCTTTTAAACATCGTGTTTAAGCAGTAATTTGTACCTGTTATTTTTGCCATGTTCAGTAAATATTTTAATTCCACCAGAAGCTTCTTGAAAGCCCAGTTTGTCCCTGTATTACAGCATCCGCATAAAGGATACCACCGCCGCGCCAGAAGATTATCCTCGCGAAAACAACCGAAATGTGGCCGTATTGGACTCTTGTAATTCGGATGGAGACTAGGCCTCAGTGCTGATAGATGTAGAAGAGAGTCTGCTAGTCACTAAAAATTCAGGGAAGTGACGTGTCAGTAGTAATGAATACACAAGTAGCTGGTGCTCTCTGGCAAGGATGTTACTTCTAACAACATTGCTCTCCATAATTAGAGCGGGCAGTGTGGGGATTGTAACTGCAAAGACTGGCCCATATAGGTGACGCTGAAATATACGCAAAATTCAGATCTGAAATAGCTCTTACGCAAACTTGTGTAGGCCAAATTTGTCAGTTTCTCGAAAGGTAAGGCCTGTGTACTTTGATGCTCTTTAAAAAACGCAGTAACAAATTGTTCATTTGTGGCTATTCCGGCCAATTTTCGGCTTTATTCTTTATGGAAACAACCAGAAGTTATCGCATTATGTCTGGAACTTTAAGCGCGTTAGAAAAATATTCAGATCGTAGGCCATCTTGGCACATAATCCACAAATTAGTCCATGTAGTCCACATGCTTCTTGCCTCTACTTGCTGAAAATCCCATTAGTCCATATAAATGTGCTCTCCTGGATGGCTCGTCGTTTATTCACTAATGTTTTATTGCTTGCTTAGTTGATAATAAGGTATAATTTCCCTGTCCTTTGCTTTTATATTGAAAGCCGGAAAAGAGGCGTATCCTAAACACCTATAGTTTACGAAGCTCTGGGCGGTAGAATATGCATAGCATCAGTGAAATGCAAGTAATATGCAAAAATCAATTAATGAAGAAGTAAAAGCAATGTTTTTCGCTAGATGCGCTTTGGTAATAACCTGCCCAACGGTAGTGAATAATGCGCTTTGGCCTTGGAATTTTCCTAGCGTTGGCTCCGGATCTCCTGTGATATTCTAGTCGAATGACTCCTCGCCTATTTCCATCTAATAAATAATTTTTTTTCCTTAAGATTTTTGTAAACGCAGTCACTGTTTACGGGTCAGCCAAAACGAATCCGCCGATGCACGGATGAACGATTTGTCACGGGCAAAAATTCGAAAAGCTTGACGTTATTGTGGTTGGTGTTCGCGTTGCTTTTCTTGCTGACTGTCAGCTATGTCCATACAAATACAAAAACGTCCTATGGGCGTCTGTGGAAAAGCTATGTCCGTCTATGGCCTTTTATGAACGTCTATAAGCACCCACAGAGGTGCTTATTGCCAGCTAGTGAAAAATCTATGCCACTAAAGCTATAACTTCGGGACCATACAACTGTCTTAAGCCCTCTATAGAAAAATATATCAGCCTGTATCTACAGCTATAGACAGAAATAGGAAAGGTCTATAGCTATTTGGGCCAAAATCCTATAGCCGGCCATAGGACATTTTTGTATGGGTATTGCCCATTTGAGCACTATTTATTTTTATTTATTTATTTAAAATACCTTACAGGCCCCATGGGGGCATTGTGTAAGGGGGGTCACAGAGTAAGCAGCCTTCTAAAGTGGTATACAAAAGATACACCTCAATACAGGGCTCATCAACATTACTACCAACATAAAAACATGAAACAGGAACAACTGTAGTAATGAAAGGCCACAAAGGTGCACTTAAGGAAATAACATGAGTAAAACTTAACGTAATCATTAATACTAGAAAGTAAAATACACAAAGACTAGTTCTCGTATTACAGACCAGTTCTCGTACCCCGTGCAGTCAGGCAACATACCCTTTTATGAGAAAAGGCATTATAGACCAGTTCTCGTATTCCGCGCAGTAAGGCAGCATATCCTTCTCTGAGAAAAAAGTGCGTTGATACCGACCTTCACAATGTGATGAGATCTGCAAGAAAAACTTTCCCTATGCTGAACGACGTCCCTGCCAGCGTTGCCATCATAATTTGTCGTGTCTGAATACTTCGGTCAGCCACCTGCAAGCCAATAAGAGGGCAACCAAGTTAGGCAGGAAGAGTGGTCTGTGTAAGCCTAGGTAGCTATGCGAATTGAACAGGGGATTCTTTCAAGGTGCGTGATCTTTCGAGGGCACAAGGTGTGAACTTGATTATATCGATGAAGACGAAGCAGGAGTTGCACCCGTATAGAGGTGGGAAAATGAAATTTGGGAGGAATTATTGAGTGGTAATTTAAGAGGCAGTGCCCTACTGTTTAAAGCAAGATCAGGCTGCCATAGAATGCGCAGATACAGAAATATGCAGAAACGGATGACACATATGCCGTGCGTGGTAAGCCTGAAGAAACAGTTCAGTATATTTTCTTGGGATGTCGCTGTATTCATCCTCTAGTGCAGGCAGGGACATTCAGTATCCGTGAGGCAGGCCCTAGGGCTCAGAGATAATGAAGGTAACGTGAAGAAATTTACAGTAGACGTTAGCAACAGACGGCTAGAAGATTGGTGGCTTAAGTGTGTGACAGTAACCGAATAAAAGTCCTGGATGCAAATTTAGTACAGAATAAATGTCAGTAAGATATTTATATTAAAAAGCCGAATTTCCGCAGAGTGCTGTAGATTACACAAATATGAAGAGAAAATAATACTATGCATTATGGCGCCCTACACCAAACCGTTTCAAAAAAAGGACTCGTCCATCCGTCCCTCTATCTACTCATTAAATCGTTCATCCACCCATCCATCCGTCTATCTGTCCATTCATCTATCTGTTCATCCGTTCGTCCATAAGTCAGTCCATTTGTGCATCCATCCACCCATTCGTCCGTCAATCTGTCCGTCCATTTGTCCAACCATCCACCCATCCTTCCGTCCATCTGTCCATCTGTCAGCCAGTCAGCAGGCCAGCCAGTCAGTCAGCCAGCTAAGCAGTCAGCCAGCCAGTCAGTCAGTCAATCCATCTGTCTATTCGTCAGTCCATCCGTCAAAACATCCATACATCGATCCGTCAATCAGTCAGTCCGTCACCCAGTCAGTCAGTCTGTCAGTCAGTCAGCCCACCCGGCCGCTCGCCCGCCCGTCCGCCCGCCCGTTCGTCCGTCCGTCCGTCCGTCCGTCCGTCCGTCCGTCCGTCCGTCCGTCCGTCCGTCCGTCCGTCCGTCCATCCATCCATCCATCCATCCATCCATCCATCCATCTCATCCATCCATCTCATCCATCCATCTCATCCATCCATCTATTCATCCATCCATCCATCCATCCATCCATCCATCCATCCATCCATCCGTCCGTCCGTCCGTCCGTCCGTCCGTCCGTTCATCCATCCATCCATCCATCCATCCATCCATCCATCCATCCATCCATCCATCCATCCATCCATCCATCCATCCATCCATCCACCCACCCACCCACCCGTCCGTCCGTCCGTCCGTCCGTCCGTCCGTCCGTCCGTCCGTCCGTCCGTCCGTCCGTCCGTCCGTCCATCCATCCATCCATCCATCCATCCATCCATCCATCCATCCATCCATCCATCCATCCATTCATCCATTTTCTGGTTGGACAATTATTACACGCTACGTCATCCCAGGGTTCTTACAAGTTGGGCAGCAAAACAAACGCGTGAAGTTTTCATTAGCGGGAACTCCCCTTGCGTTGTTCTTTTTCTGGGTATGAGATAAAAACATTTAACACGCCTGAAATCCTGCAGTGGGATAATCCAAATGCAGCATATATTAGAACATTATTTTATCTAGCGCATACATCTGGCACCACAACGTGAGTGCATTTCACCTTCTGTCAAATGTGACTGTCAAACGGAGGACATAGCATTGTTTTAATGGAACTATAAGAGGTCACGAATTGTTCTTTTTAAATCTGTCTTTCAACTCTTACAAAAATTTAAATTAAGCTCTTGTGTTGGTTCTCTCGTTAAAGGGCACCCCAATAGATTTTAGAATCGGGCTGGTTTAAAAGCATCGAATGTGTGAAGCGTGCCAGTAAATCATGCGAAGTAATTTTGTGTAGCGATATGATATAAAGACATAACTGGTGAATGAAGTAGGACGAAGTTAGGCTCCTCCACCACACACAACATTGCGTAAGAGGCCGCCATGATGACATTATCTACGGTTGCTGTACATTTAAAAGACAGGAACGTTTGCTCGAAAGAAGAAAACCAACACCACTGAATGTAAAGCTCGTCAAACGTTCTTCAGCGGTATACTACGACGCAGGACAGAATGTGGCCGAAGGCAGCAGAAACCCGACCTCTCACAAAGAAGACAATACGTGCTTTTTCGCAATTCTTTGGTGCTGTTAGAAGAAGCCTACAACTAACGGGACTTTAATCAGCGACTACTTCATTTTTTAAATGTTCGCGCAAAAAAAAAAAACTTGTTGTACCTGCAAGCTTCAGAAATTGGTGTGCTTGAATTTCATCGAATTTTCAGCAAACATTGCAGCTTCTTTTTAATCAGCAAAGTCGACTTCGATCACATTATCAACATAGCCCATTCAAAAAAACGTCCTCTCTGACCGCATGTATCAACTTTCGTAGTGACCGTAAATGAAGGCGCGGGTTTCCGGTTGCGAAACGCCACGATAACGATGACTCGGACGACCACAGTACTACTCACAATGGGCCAATTCCCATACAAAGGAGCCCACGGTAAAAGCTTCACCACATTGCTCTTAACTCTAAGGTGGGGCAGCCTTTGCAGAAAAAAGTGATGTGGCAGTCCGCAAATGCAAGTTTCAAATTAGCGTCTGTCTTGAACGATAGCCGCATGTCATCCAGACAAGCCAGGTAACGGGTGTTCTGGAATGTGCCCCCTGTGCAGTTAATGATGCAGTTTGGCCTGACCGATGTAGGCATTAGACAACATGCACCACCCAGGGCCAAGCAGAGCAAATATGCCTGTCCAATGATCATCTCTAGTGTTCTTAAAAATACAGAGGCTACAATAGATATTCTATACAATTCTTGCTTACTTCTCTTCTTTATCGAATCAAGCACGTAGTAAGCGTTCAGTCCGCTGCTGTACGCTCTAAAAATGTGTCCTTAATTTAAGGGGGGGGGGGGGGTGGAGCTAAGAACTAGAACTAGCCCGTACCAGGATATTAATTGAGCTAAGAATATTGCTGAAACTTCGGGAACCTTACACGATAAGCGATATGGTTACAATATCTTATTACATCATGTCATTCAGGTAGGTACACTCAGGTAGAAAAGTACAGATCAGAATCATTTATGTGCCATCCAGTGAAAAAGGCGAGTGTTATACAAATGCTCTTTGCATCTAATGAAATCTGAAGTAATGTATAATAATTTGATGATGTGCTGCAGGATTGACGGTTATCGCAGTATGCAGAAACTTCGCTTATTTATAGTTATTGCGAATTCCGCCTTGAATATTAGTTATATATAAATTTATAGTTCGAAGAAATACTCACACTCAACAGGCCGACCTACTACACTGAGATAGACTGCATCGCAATGTGTAGCATTGCACCTAAGTGCCCTTGAGTGCACTGCCTATTTTGTAGGCACAAGTCAGCGCTTTGCGTGTTGAAAGGCAGACCAATACACTAAGAAGGCATGAACTTTGAGGCAGTACCAGAGAAATTAACGTGTGATTGCATTGGAGTACAAAATGGAATTAACTTGCGTTACTAAGCCTAGATTAACACGAACTTATTTCCTAATTTTAGATATTTAGAAAGTAAAGAGGGGGCAAGCAAACGTACCAGGAGAAATACTTATACTTGAATATCGGCTCAACGCTTTCTTTCGATCGATACAAATAAAAACATAAATAATTAGCGCCTGATCGTTGTCTCGCTATTGGGGACACTATAAAAATTTTGGCATTTTGCATCCGGGAACACTACTTTTTGAGTCTAAAAGTGCTTGAGAACCGCCAACTGGCGGCTGTTTTCATAGCGGCAGCCGTGTATTGGTAAGCGTTGCTCTTCAGTAAATAATCAACCTTAACCTGAGGAAGAGATACTGTCAGTTGATAACTAGAAAGACTAGAAAACAACAGTGTTGAAAGAAAAAAAATGAAAAAGAAAGCTGTAAAATTAACGTGGTAATTTTCCAAAAATGAAGGATATCAGCTACTACGCATTGGAGAAATAAAAAAAAATTGCTGTTGTCTTGTTCAAAATTAAGTAAGCCCTCTTATGCGCTGTTGCTTCAACTGAGTTAATTTTATTGATGCTCTTGGAAGGTCCTTGAATTTTAAATGACGACCGTGTAGTGTTTTTGTACCATTAAAACCAAAGTGGTTCTAATATTTTTGATTTCATATGATAAATGACGCCTCCACATAACCACACAGATAACCCCACTTTGTTCATCTCAAAACCCACCTACAGGAGTGCAGTCACCTTCAAAATATCGCCTACAATTTGGCTGTCAGAGAGATGTTAGATACCTTGAGATCCCCCCCCCCCAAAGATTTGTGCCTGTGCGTATGAATTATGCATACATTTTTTGTCGTGCAAGTTCTGCTTTGAAATAGTTTATTTTCTCAGTACCCTCAAACATGCTCTTGAGAGAGTCTGAGAGTCTCGAAACGCGCTACAAGTCTGTAGATCCTACAGTTTTGCTAGCTGCGGACTCAGCCAACGCTGCCGTGCGCACAGTGAAATCAGCGATACAACGGCAGGTGTGCCAAGGACATTGAACCTGCCTTTTCTGGATAACAGTTATGAAACGCTGGTGATGCCAATCTCAGGCTTCCTGTAATCAACACCAAGCTTGTACAAGCACGATAGAACATGCAGCAGAACATTAAATATGAATTCGGTATTTCCATTTTTAGAACTGTTTTGTTCACGGTAGCCTGCACAAGGCAGAAAATAGCCCTCTTCGGTAGTGGCAAAGTCACATACTTAACTCTCATTAACATTGTTTGAGCTACACCACAGCACGCTCAAGACTGATACAACAGCAAGCGCGTATTACTAAATGTCGCTGTACAACTAGTCTAATTAAACAGACTACTGTAGATAAGCCACACTCTCACTTGATGCATACCGAGGGACGTCCACTCGAATGACCAGACGAGAAGTGAATTCTTCTTGCTGGTATCTTTTGTGGCATTGAGGGAGCAGCGGTTCTCCGTTATTCCCGTGTCCATCACTGCGACGCATCACATAGCCCATGGTATTGCTTCGTAACTAATAATTTGAGCCCCCAACTGCTATCAATGTTAATGCGCGTAGCCTCGTAAACAAAGTTGAACAGCTAGAGGCAATCTTGATTGCTCTAAACCCTGTTATTGTTTGCATCACGGAAACGCGGCTGCATGAAGATATCAAGAGCCATTAAATTGCTCTTCCTGGCTACACCATGGTTCGTAAAGATAGAATAACTAAAGGTGGGGGAGTGGCTATGCAACTGAGGCAAGGCATACGCTATTCACTAATGCCAGACGTTCCAGGTGTCGAAGCACTCTGGTGTAAGGTTCAGCTAAGTCAGAGCTCTGCTTGCGTTGGCGCTGTGTACATACCCCAAAAGCAGAGGCTTCCTATCTTGAGGCGCTTCTTGAGTATATGCAGAGGTACATGCTGGGTAGCGCTGTAATAATGGCAGGTGACTTCCACCTTCCAGACGTAAATTGGAACTTGTTAAGCCCGTCCACGGCAATAAACAATCTTCTGGTAAACTTTTCATTCACTCTGAAACTAACACAGGTTGTTTCCAAGGCTACTGGGGTGAAGGGTACTTCAAACTCTATTCTGGATCTTATTTTCCTGAGGAACTATTTTATGAAGGAAAAGGTTAGCGTAAATATTTTTGAAGGTTTGTCTGATCATAATATCGTTGTGTGCACACTATCGTATCCAGCACGGATTCGGAAGAGTGGTTCTACAAAGCGTGTATATGTCTTTAACAAAGCTGATGATGCAGCTATCATGACATACCTTGCACATGAATGCCTCGATTTCCACAAGCTATGCACAGAAGGCTCTCCAGACATCGATGAAATATGGCTGCAGATAAAATATCATGTACTGCACTGCATGAGGCAGTTTGTCACAATAATAAAAAGGGCCACAAGAAACACAATTTATGGATAACTTGAGAAGAAAATCACTTAAAACGTAGAATTAAAAGGTTAAAAAAATCCAACAAATCAAGCCCGGTCTCAGACTACTGCCAAAAGGTTAATACAGTGAACAAATAACTAAAGGAAAAGACATAAAAAGCAGCGCAGCACTTCTGTAAAACAACTCTTAGCAGCTTTATCAAAGAATCGCTCCACAAATTATGGCGCTATATTAGTGACAAAGAAAACCCTTCAAACCCTTTGCCATCTTACGAAGAATAAAAGCAGGCGGTTGCGTTTAACGCATTTTTCCAATCCGTATTTACACCAGACAACGATATTACGCATTCTTTTAGGCAAGAAAACAGAGAACAATAAGGTGTACTGGATGTCATAGCCGTAACTGAAGAATGAATACTATCACTTTTGTTAAACCTAGATGATAAAGGGTGCAGCGGTCCGGACGAAATTACAAATGTCTTCTTGAAACGTTATGCCGAACCCATGAGTAAGTACTTATGCCTTGTTGTCATTAAGTCCATATGCGAGCGCTGCCTCCCAGCGGATTAGAAAGTTGCAAAAATAATACCAGTTCATAAATCAGGTGACAAGACTTGCCAGTCAAAGTGCAGGCCTATTTCTCTTACGTGCACTTCCTGTAAAGTTTCAGAACACATTATTCTAAAATCAATAAGATAGTTTGTTTAATCAAATAACATTCTCCATCTCCAACCACATGGCTTCAGGCGTGGTCTGTCTACTCTTACGCATCTTGTCGAGACTTTACATGACTTCGCAAAAGCAATTAACGACCAAATGCGAACAGATGTAATCTTCTTGGACTTCTCAAAGGCCTTCGACCGGGTCTGCAACGCCTAACTGATACAGAAGCTAAGTCATATATTAGGGGGTGGGGCAGTAGTCCAATGGACCGCCAATTATTTAACCGACCGTCGACAGTTCGTGCAACTCGGCGACCACACTTCAGATACTGTCCCGGTCCTTTCCGGTGTACCACAGGGCTCTGTTTTAGCCCCAATTCTCTTCCTTCTCTTCATATGAGGTTGTTCGCGGATGATTGCGTACTATATAAAGAAATAAAAAGCCAAGAAGATCAAATAAGCTTGAAAATGATTTTGGCAAGATAGCAGAATAGTGTTCGAAGAGGCAAATGGCTCATAATTCAGACAAAACAGTTTCAATGACTATAACGAAAACGAAATTCAAACCTAGCTTCCCTTACGGCTATAGCAGCTCTACACTCAAGACAGTCACCGAGCACAAATATTTAGGCATCATTATATCAGCCAATCTGTGGAGGACAGCTCACGTAGATCACGTAACAAACAAAGCTTTGCGTAAGCTCATGTTTCTGAAATGAGCGCTGCGGAATTATACGAAAGAAGCCAAGCTTTTGTCGTATACTGCTATCATTCGCCCTATACTAGAATACGCAAACGTCGCCTGGTTCCCGTACACGCAAGATAACATGGCTACGATTCAGGCTGTCCAGCGAAAATATGTGCGCCTAATCTGCAACAGATATAGGCACACCGATTCTCCGACGCTGACGCTATCAGATATTGGGCTCGACACGCTAGCTAGTCGTGCGACAGTTCACTGTCTGAAGTTTCTGTACATGATTTTAAATAACAAACATAAAGTTGATGCTGCTACATACATTACCTTGAAAACTTCCAGGGAAACACGTCACAAAAATGAACTCATCACACAAGAATGTTTCTGTGCAAATATTACCTTTATGTTCTTCTTTTTTCCGCGATCTGTGCGCGAGTGGAACTCTCTTGATGATTCAGTGGTTGTACAATCAACTGCAGAGAAATTTTTGGCGCTAGCTGGCAAAACTGTGTTGTGAGGAAAGAAACTGATTTTTATTTACTTTTCGTAACATTTTTGGGGTCTTCTATGCATTTGTATATTCCATGTATTTATGTTGTATTTCTCACGACCATTTATGAAGGGAAAAGGTGACGATTTTTTTTTCGTTATCTTTGATTTGCCTTTTCCAATGCCTATTCTTATTGTCCCATAATCTTCACTGTACATTTTTCATGCTTGAAATAGTGTTTATGCCTGGTCGACTGTTTTCCTGCGGCCAGAACCCACTCCTGTAAAAATCCATGAAACAGGGATTGGCAGTCTTGATAAATAAATAAATGAATGAATAAATAAATAAATAAATAAATAAATAAATAAATAGTCTTTTTTAACTATACACCAGTTATGATGCCTGCGGTATTTTTTAGCGCGAGCTCTTTGGCTTAAATGAAGCGACAATTGCGTAAACGTTGGTTCTTGGAATCGTAGAGAAACGGTCGAGAATGTATACGGCCATCCACCAAACCGATTTGATCGTGCCGGATGTGAGGTATACAGAAACATCGCAAGCCTAAGAGGGTAACTATGGAAAACAAGCTGATGCGGACTGCCCAGGCTATTTCCCAGACCCCCATGTAGTCATACAACGTCGCGCTGCTCGAGCATTGATTTGAGAATTAGAACAGTAAATTGGGCGAGTTCATTTCAATTCATTGTAACTACAGCGTGAAATTTCTAAGATGAAACCAAACAAAAAAACTGCGCCTGGTATCTATTTTTCGAAATTGTTATTTCGCACTGCTCTTGCTATTGATGCAAAGTTCATGTGCGTGTGCTCAGACACTTGTTTTTAGTTTTTGTTTACCAGACCTAGCACCGACCTCTAACAGATCCGTTCTGTCCCCTCCTCCTCATTAATTGAGGAGAGAAGAATGACCGCACAGATCGTTGTGCATGGTGAAAAATAACTTCTGATTTTAGACACCCTGTTTTCTGCATTTGTAAAATTAAGCGAAAGTGCCATTGTAAATGAGAAAACTAAAAGTAACATGCTGCAAATAGATGAAGCACTTTCGTGCCCCGTAATTAACGTTCTGGTATGCGGCCTGGGGTAGTAGCGGGAAGATATACTGCTTGCAACTCGTATAGACGCCGAGTCTTTCGTCTCTCCGTTAAGGCAGCTTGTGCAATCTGGCGGCCCTCTTCTTGTTCGGCCCGACGAGCCAGGTAATGAGGTTTCCGGTCTTTGTCTTTCAGATGGCAGCTGGAGCGTGAAGGCAAGAAAAACACGAAGAAGGTCACGATTAAGCCTAAGGACTTCGCACGCGGCTGCGCTGATCGCTGTAGAAGCTACGCCTAATTAGGCGCATTATTATTCATTAACCCGGTATCTTGATGGCGCTGAAAGGAAGAAGGTTATGGATCAAGTGACCTAAACTACTCAAGTTGGGACTAACCGGGTCGTTAATAAAGCACTGTTTCTGACTGAAGGTGAACATGAACTTTTTCCTGTGATGGTCGGTAGCTACGAAGTCCCGAAAACTTCGAAACTCGAGTATTCGAAAAGGAGTACTTAATTGTGACACTATTAATATCGGAATTAGTGGATAACTTTTCAAAACCTGGGAGAATATCGGTCGCCTCTAGAGTTACGTCGGCCGCTGCACTGACATATCGGCTCCGAGCGCCCGTTTTCTTTAACAGGGCCGCTATGACTACTCTTGTTTTTTCTTATCGCTACGCGAGATCGCATGACAAATTACAACTTCCGGCCACCGGGCTCAGTGCGAGCCTGAACAAGTGCAAATAATACTTTTTGTAGTAAATACTTTGAAAGCATGAAGTTCGTAAAGTTGCATTTTGATCATACTGGACGAATAATAATCTGCAAAATTTGACAGCCGAAAGTAAAATTAAACTACTGTATTTTGCTTTGATTTTCTCTGCGTGTGTCTGACTATGAGCACTTGCGTTTTGCTTGTTGTGTTCATTATCGTGGACAAAAGTATTTCGAAGGTCTAGTTTTGAACATGTCACGTCAGGCACTCGGAAAGAAAACAAGAATGTTGAAACTTAAAGTCTGCAACTATTTTTTTAAATCAACGTTGAAGTCAAAACTCAGTGCAAGAGGCCGTCAAGAGAACGTTGCGGCTACATCTGGCGTCCTTTCTGTTTTAACACCTCCAGTATATTTTGTGTCTTTTTGTTCAAGGGTGAAAAACACATGCAGTTGTGATCAACGGGAACGTTACGTACTTATATATGAAATCGAATAGTGCCTTTCAAATGATGGTAGGTTTTACTTCGTAAAATGGCATAAGCTACTGCAGACGCAGACATATTTGTTTTCGGACGGATAGTAACTTGAGCAATATATATATATACATAAGAAATTTGAGCAAAATATTAAACAAAATAAAAAGAAAACAAACCTAAGCACTTTCCGGACCTTAGGACCTTCACAATGTTTTTGCTGCTACTCAGTGGTTTATAATTTATCTGTGTCGTGTAAGCAACGGGTCTCAGCCACTGTAGATAAAAAGGTGTCATGCTCGCATTGCTATCCGCATCTTTGTGACATGCCAGAGAAAATGATATATACGTGCAAATTTGATCTGTGAAGCAGTTTGAAAAGAACTAATTCAGAACAAGCAATTCTATATGGGGGTGGGGGGGGGGGGGGGGGGCAAATAATAATTCTTATACCAGCTGTTATTTCCATTTCTTTTTTCCTGTATTCAGTGGTGCACCTCATTCTTTAGTTTGCCGGCACATGCTTTCATCTCAACAGGATAATATAGCTGCAAAAGTTCTGAGGTTTGTTTTATAAACATCAGAAAAGCGCTGTGCGGACAAAACACGAATTGAGAGAACGAAGCTTTCTCAATTAGCGCTTAGTTTGTCTTCCACCATTTGTAAGTTTATTATAACGACGACATGATTGGTGAATCTAAAAAGAAAAAAATTACTTTCACACAAGACGGAAAATTTTGGGGGACTCTTAAGCACCGCATTATGAGCATGACGCGACAACCCGCTAGTTGTTATTTGGCACTTTATTTCTTAAACAGTACTTTTTTCTGATTACACACATCATTTATCATGCATCAGGAGATATACTAGACCTTGTGATACACCACAAGAGAAAAGAATGTCTCCCTTTAACCGAGCCTAGGGATAACGTGTGTGAATCCCATTGGTCGTGGCTTCGATTTCCAATTACCTCAATTTTTGCTTCCAGCATAATTAATTCAACTATTAAATCCTTAGATGTCATGATATTCAAGTCGTGCTACGACCTGATAATCACAATTTAACTCAAGTTTTAATCATTTTCATTCCACAGGTCAACGTGCGGGGTAAAAACTCTCTCCACAAATCGACAATTTCTTGACATACCAACGCCAACAACTACGACGGCTTCTCTACTGAACGAGAGTTAACGCTGTCATGTAAAATAGAGGAGATTAGGGTGCACAGGGGAAGTTTCCAGTTTTGTAGCGTGAGCGGTGAACCGTTGCTTGCGGTTGGAGTTTGGAGTGTGAAAGTTTCTTTGGGTGGTGCAGCATTAAGCGCGGAAATGGAAATGCCTTTATGAATTTAATTTCAAGCCGCTCGGCATTTGCTATGCGCCCGCCACCTTCGAGATGTTTATGGACACTATGCAGGGTCTGCACTGATAGTAATGAGACAAGGTGAGGCATGGTGCGCCCATGCGCTAATTTGGGAAACCGTTTTAGTGAGAAGAAGGGGAACCTTCAGCTATACAATGCGACAAGCTCAGCTGGCTTCGAACAGGCGAAGCGAGAGGACGTGCTTGAGCCTGTACCCCTGTTTCGTCGCTCCATCAAGGAAACCAAAGAGCGAACGTTGAACAGCGTTGTGTGGTGAAGCTTTACAAGAAAACTGAGTAAGTCGTCTACTTACACATTCGACAGCATCAACACAGCATGTGGGAATGATGCGGTGTCCAGATCGCGAGTGTTCCAATGGAACAACGCATTTACAAACTGTCGTGAAGGCGTTCAGATGACGCAATCAACATTAACGTCCATAACCGTCGTCGACAGGCGGCCGGACCGTTGCTTATCATGAACGTCTTCACGGCAGTTTGTAAATGCGTTATGCCATTGGAACACTTGGGATCTGGACAATGCATCATTGCAACATGCTGTCTTGATCATTTCGACTTTCTCGGTAGGTGACTTTTGCTCAGTTTAATGCAAAGCTTCACCGCGTAGCGCTGTTACAACGCTTGCTACATGGTTTCTTCGACGCAGCGACGAAAAAAAATGGCGATGGTTTAGCTCTAGTTAAACCTGGAGTGACAGCTGGCCGAGTGGACCTTGCTCAGTTGAATTGCAAAGCCAGTCTTTCGCCGCTCCGATTTGCTGGGCGTTCTTCATCTTCGTACCACTTGACACGGCGCATGCGCACAGCTGTGGCAGCTCGGTTTCGCCGGCGCGCAGCGCCGCCGACAGCAACAGCTGCTGAGCACCACGTGGCTGGTCAGGTGACCAACCACGTGACGAACCACGTGATCAGCCACGGCGCAGCGCCGCCGGCAGCTGCTCCGCACCACGTGACGGCGTAGCAGCGAATCCACGAGGTGGCGGCGCTGCCACGCTGAAGGCTCAAAATGCTTCCGTAATATAGCTATCGCTACAAAAGGGGTACACGCTCAAACACCTCCACTCGCTTTGATTGCTCGAAGCCAGCTGAGATCGTTGCATTAGGAAGCTGAAGGTTGTCCCTCCTTCCTCCAAAACTGGTTTCTCAATGTAGCGCATGCGCACGCCATGCCGCGCCTTGTCTTATTACTTTCAGGACAGACCCTGTACTCCGGAGTTTGGAATAGGAAATATGAATTTGCTACCTAGACGGTGATGAAATAGTAGGAAAGATGTTCAGTGAGCCCAACTACCGTTTAGCTCTCGTCCTCTACTGCACGTGCAAAGCTGGCCTTCTGCTTAGCTCTAAAGTGTGCCGTTGTGGTGCGCGTCAAGCGTTAATGCCTCGACACCTCGTTGGAAAAGATGGCGTCAGACCTGATCACGCCAAGACAAGTTGTATCAAGTCAAAGCTATATCGTTCAAGTCAAAGCTATATCGAAGAGCTGCGGAGTTTTTTGGGCTTATGCTCATACCTTCGTTGCTCTATTCATCGCTTTGTGGACATCTCATACCCGCTTACAGGCCTCCATAAAGATGTGGCTGTCGAGTGAACCTCTGAGTGCTACTCTGCTTTTCGCCAAATATAGTTTCTACTTATGTCGCACCCTGTCTCGGCCACTTCGATCCAGCCGCTCCCACAGAGATTCATACGACGTAAGCAGTGTTGGAATCGAAGCTGTTCATCTCCTGCGCTGTGAAAACAAAGAGGGCATTGTTGCGAACGCGAGTCACTCCCTCAGTGAGACGAAGCTCAATTATAGGGCATGGTGGTATGGTCGTCACCGACTATCATGCCCTCTGCTGGTTCGTTAACCTTCTTGACTAGTACGGGCGCCTTGCACGGTGGACCCTCCGGTTACAAGAGTATGACTACACCATCGCCTACAAGAGTGCTCGACGGCACGCTGACGCGGACTGTCTTTCGCGCCTGCGCCTTCCTGAGACGGAGTCTGACATCGATCATTTCGACCACTGCGTCGCGTCACTCTCACCGGCTTTTCCTGACACCACTACGTCCAGAGCTGAACAACTGAAAAATTCGACCTTACGGTCTCTCGTTGTGGCGGCTGGAGATCCCTCAGATTCAGACCACTTTTGTGTGCATGATTGTCTGTTATGGAATAAAATATATTCTTCTACGCTCACCGCTTCTTCCTGTTAGTTCTGAAGAGCCTTAAATCCCCGTTTTGCAAGTCATGCGCGACGAGCCTATATCTGGACAACTCGGGTCGGCACGAAAGCTAAACCGCACCAAGTCAAGATTCTACTAGCCGAAAATGCGGGCCACCACTGAACGGTACGTCACCAGCTCCACTCAGTGTCAACGATATAGGCGACCTACATGGGTTCCATCCGGACAGCTTCACCCTGTGACGTCATTTGGAGCACCGTTTGAGCAAGTGGGCGTAGATCTCATGGGTCCACTTCCGAAATTCTATAATGGGAACCCTCGGACAGTGGATTCCGTTGATAACCTTATTCGTTATTGTGGAACGACAGGCCTACCTTCGGCTACAGCGTATCATGTATATAATTCTTTGCTTCGATTCATAGGTTTTCGCCCAGGACCTTCACGAGTTGCCATTATAGCGACCATTGTGGGCAGTTCATGCACCGCTGACGTCATGAAGCAGCTTCCCCGTTCCTGGGCTTCATGTTTTCACCATTCATCGCCTGATGACCACCAAACGAATGGTTCAAGTGAGCGCACGAACCGAATAATCACTTACATTTTGGCAGTGCATGTTGATTCAAAGCACAGGAACTGGGACAGCATCTTGCCGTTCGTCACTTACGTGTTCAATAACGTACACCACGAGATTACCGGCTTCAGCCTCTTCTTCTTTCTCTATGCTCGCCTTTCACAGTACACCCGAGACAACGTACTACCATTTTCTGCCGAGCCTCTTGTAGAGACCTTTGTAGCCGAGACATCCTGTCTCGTCGAAAAAGCCAGACGCTTTGTCCAAGTTGGAGTTTTCGGCTCCGAAAATCGATCTAGAGCAAGCTACGACGCCCTTCGCCGTCACATCACTTACAGTCGTGGTAATTTTGACTTGTTGTGGTGGCCTATCAGAAAGCGGGGATTGTCCCAGAAGTTGTTGTGCCACTACGATGGACCTTATGTAATCATTGCCGAAATATGTGAGCCTAATTATTGCATAGAGCTCCTCATGGCAAGCGGCCGTCGTTCTGCGAAGTCTTGATGACTCACGTCGCCCATCTGATTGGCTGCCATTCGCACGGCGCTTTTTAACTCTCCCTGCAGGCTACGGCTGTGTAGGAAGAATTGCGACACGCATGAAGAAGGGAGGCATCTTCTCCGTGGTCACCATAGCGGACGACGCAGAAGATACTGAGAATGAGGTAGATGCGTGTGGCTCTCGGCAAGCGGACCCGGCTGGCTTCGATCGCCTGCTCTGAACTGAATAAAACCCTGCTCGTAATAATATATACAGCATCGTCAAGACGTTGTTTAACCGCAGTTACCTTCAGCCCCTCGTGTCTCAGCCAGTTTAGAAACGTGCGCAGAGTATCGCTGACGCCCGGCTTTATTAAGCGCATGTGCGAAAAGTCGCGATTATCCGCAGGCACTTTGGAGGATGACAACATATATGAAATCGACCTGTCAATCCGGTGTAAGCACTGCCCAGGCCTCCTATATATCAATGCAGTCGCATCGTTCGCCTAGCAATCGAGCCTTTCAAGTTCCTGGTTTGTTTACTTGCCGCGATGTGGCGTCACTTATGCGGAACCGTGGTCTACGTCATAGTAAGTCTTCATGAGCGCCGAATGCTCCTCCATAAATCACCACATAACGAAGCAAAGGAGGAAAAATTTTCTTCGTGGTATGTCACTATTTCGCGGCGCGATCTGTGCCTCTCATAAAACGGACCAGGCAAAAAGGCTATTGAATGGGAAAGCAGAAGAAAGAAGTCAGTTTGCTGAAATCAGCTAAATTGGCTTACATTAACGCAGCACATCTCGAAAAGAGAAGTTTTTATGCCCGTCAGGGTTGCTTGATCTGATCATACACGTCATCTGGTGGTTAGACCTCAGCCGTTCCCCGAATAAAACCTGGAGACGTGGACGTACCCGGTGCCCTTGGGAGCATTCGCATTGTATTTATCGAGTCTTACAAGAAGGGTAAAGCTCTAAATTAAGGTCGCCTGCCGAAATCAGTTAAGCCATCACTTATATGCGCCGGCAGCTCTTCCTTGTATGTGCATTTAATTCAATAAATCGGCACATTCCATGTGAGCCCACTGCAACAAGAGCATGCAAAAACAAGATAATGCAGTACGTTCGTAACATGCTCGCTCAAACGTATAAACGCCAAAAATAAAGGAAAATGAGCTATAATAATCTGGACCATACAGAAAATAGGCCTCAATTGTCTGTGCAGATATGTGACAAGAAGATCACCAGCCCCTGAAAAATTTGCGCGAATGACCCTCTCGGCAAGCGAAACACAACGGTTCTTGCTTGCAGTTTAGTCCCTTTTTGCGAGATTGCGCTATTCGCATAACATCTCCGGGGAATACCCCGCATGGAGCACTGCATGTTTATGACTTGCAAAGTCGACGAAGCGGCGAAGCCGTGTTTCTTATGCGAAGAGACCCGATAACGGTGAGGTCGCGCCACGCGAAACTGAAGCCGGTGCGGGATCACAGCGACGGGAGAGCGCTGTGCGACAGGCAGGAACGCAACGGTCGCATTCCACGAGGCTCGTAAAATTTTCAACGCAAAGGCGACGCTGGCGAGGACACTAGGCCGAAATTGGAGAAGGCGAACGGCTCTGCCACGCTGCGTCTGACGCGCGGGACGCGAAGCTTTGAACGTCTCTGTGTCGCTGCCTCCCGCCCCCTATTCGCCATCGTCGCGCTCTGTAGCCCCGAGTGAGTGCCGTGGGGTAGATGGTGTTGAAAACGGCGAGGCCGTGATTTGAAAACTTTAGTGGCATTTCAGCGCTCGTTTCTTTGATGGCACGATAAAGTAACGGCAGTCGAGAACCGTTCTGCGATAATGAACGCTATGTGTCATAAAGCATTCCTCTTTTATCCCTCTCTTGTTTTTTTTTTCTGGCCCTTTTCAGCTTTAGTTCGCAAGAAGGTTATTGCACGGGTTCAGCAAGTATGAGGAGAAAGATGAGATTCTCGCAGGCTCGTGATATTACACGAAACATTTGCAGCTGGATGACTGCTCGAATGTAAGTACTCACACGCGTCCTTGAATTCTATGCCTGGTCATGATGAAGGGTGCCATGATCAGTAACTAGGGATCGTCGTTAAGCACACGGAGTAGCGAATGCAGCCGTGCAAGTCTTCGAAAGTGGAAACATGTGGACTCAGAGAGAGAGAGAGCGAGAGAAATGAGCCTAAGCATCTTGAGTGTAAATACCAAAGACCGAAAGAATTAAGTAGGAATAATGCTCGCTTCAGGGCTCCTCATAACCTTTAATTTTGTCTTTTTTGCTTTATTTCCCTCTCCCACTGCTCCTCTTTCCTTCGCTTCCTCTCCGCAGATGTCAAACGCCGCAATCTTGGCAGAGCAGCCGGGGCAGTAACAGCTGCCGCGTTGGGTTCCATTTGAACAAGTGCTGAAACTAGGCGAACAGGACAAGCCGTGCATGTCAAGCGAGTCATGCCCGAGCTGTAGCAAAGTACATGTTTAAACATGTCTTTTACGGAAAGGTCATCATATGAGATGCAGCAGTGAAAAAATACTCTAGGTTTCATCCAGAGGCGAAAGGAAGCGCTTTGCACGCTGCGTAAAGATAGTATCTAAAGAAGAAAAAAAGGTATTCACTTCACTCTTGGAGAAGAAACGATAATCTATGCTAACCTCCCAATTCGCTCATGTCAGGAGTGGTGTTTCGCTATGTGATCAATAAATGCGTCTGCCCGGGCCTGTGGCTTCGATGAACTACAGTCTTGTTCAAAAGTCTTAAGGCCAAAGGCTTTTCGCTTGAGCCGCATAACAGAACCATTGCGGCACTATTAAATACCGAATGGCTTTGAAATAGTAGCAGAATGTTTATTCTTGCCGTAGAGAAGGTTCCTGCTTGACTTGTGTTTTAAATGATCCGCTACACGGAGCATTCTGGGAACATTCATTCCGCTGCAGCTGCACGCTGTGGCCTAAACACTTTTGACCAAGACTGTACGTGTTATATTCACCGAAGGCATGCGCCATTCCTGAAACTCACAATGCGTTTAGTTTGCTCCTGCCTTAAAGCACCAGCAAAATGTAGTTATTGCTTATTGGGACAGAAGTAATTAGGAATATTCTTTCCTCTGCTCCTCTTTTCGACCATCTCTCAGTGTCTGAGGCGAGTCACAAGCCTGCATTCTGGCCTGTTTTAGTCGTGGGAGTTTCAAAGGCTAAAGCGACCATTTATCAGTGCAGTCATCGTAGGTGGCGTTACCATCACCTGTCCACTGGCCCTGGTAATAGCGAGAAGGCATTTTCTGTAACTTTATAGTAAAGCCACCGCTGTGTCAAATTTTCTGTTTTTATTTTTTGCTTATTCATTTACTTCCTTATTTATTTATTTATTTATTTATTTCATCTACCTTCAGGCCATTGGCATTAGATAGCAAAGTAGTCACAGGCATAAAATGAAAAATAACAATAAAATAAACAGAATGCAGCTATTCTTAGCAAAAAATACAGATGTTATATGGCATTCTGCTGCTGACGAGAAGGCCCTGCAATCGGGTCCGAAGATTGCAGTGGTCGCTTTCTACATGGACGTCCAATGCAGAAGCACCAGCTTGCTGTGCGTTTTCAATGTACGTTGAAGAACCTCACGTGGTCGTAATTGATGAAGAGCACGCTAACATGGCACCTCTGAAATCCCCATGCGCATTTCTCGGACTTGGCCCCACTCACAATATCGTGCAGCACCTAGAGCAACAAAACTTACGGCGATCTTCAAAGCTAGATGTGCGTGCATATTTCTGATTGTTATGAGGCTTATTGAGGCAAGTCTGTGCAAGTAAAATAAAAGTGAATTTGCGTATCACTCTGAGTTTTGCTCAGAATGAGATGTCCCAAATTGTTTTGTGCGCATAGGTGGGACGAGTGGCTCATCATAACCGGTGCAAAACCGCACAACTGCACCTGTCAAAGTAGCCCGAGAAGACGGAGAACGTAACTGCTGAATAGCTGTTTTTCGAGTGCTTTACATATTGTGGGGATAGCGCGCATGCGCTCATGCTACCAAGCATGAACTGGTTCTATAATAAGCGAGTAATTACTGATTGGCATTCACCCAAGCGCAGCCATGCGGCTACATTGGATGCCAATGAGTAATTACTCCCTCATTACAGACCTAGTCTACCTTCGGGGATTCACCTTAACATCTGAACATGAATTGGTTCTGTCGGCCACTTTTACAGCCATGAAAGGTTTATTAATACAGAGATGTGAACGGTACTGCAAGGTCTTTTCGTTCTGCCGCTGTTATAAAATTATCTGAGACAGGATATAGAAAGAGGGAGAGGCGGCAGGAGCCATAACGGCAATGGAGCAGGCACAGTTGGCGAAGATTGGCCGATTCTTTCTTTCTTTCTTTATTGTTTCCTTAGACACAGTCTAAGAGGGGGTCCAGGCTAAAGGCGTCCACGCACCTGACAAAGGCCTCGGCCCCCTTACACAATGTGAAAAAAAAAGATAATAATGTTCGGACAGGCAGTCGATGTTGCAATTGTAAGGTACTAGTCTTTGCGAGAATAGCATGTCATCACAAACACTTTTGTTAGCAATACAATAATAAGTACAAAAAAATGCAATAATTCAATAGTAAACAGCAACATGTCTGCAACAGGAACATAAAGCACAACAAATTGGTTTCAAATCAATAGTCACCGCACAATCACGCGCAACCATGGTATTAATTGGGCAGCCGAGACACTATGGCAGTCTTTTAGACAGTACAGAAAGAAGGAATATGTAACTGAAGTCGCATGGCGTACGATTACAGCGCGCAAAGGTGCGTCTTCTATGCTCCAGAGGGATCTGTTTTATGCCCAGCTGTCGCCTTATACACATGGGAATTTCACTTTTATTCCCATCCGTAGTAAGGGTATCGCAATTGTAATTTTTTTTCAATGTTGTGTAAGTCAGTGGATAATTTAATGTAGTGCGACTAATACCATATCCCTTATTGAACTTTTTAGCGGCACTCCTAGACGAGTATTTTTTTTTGTTTATAATATACACACATGTTTTTTACTTCTCTTCTTTTTACTTGTTCCCAGTTAGACAAGGTGCCCATTGAACACAGTAATTTTATAAATTTAGCTCTGGCTTTCAATTATCTTTTCATCTCCCACTGCCGTACTTGCACCGCTGTGGTTAAACGAAAGAAAGTGAGGTTGTTATTTGAACAGCATTACGTTTTCATAGTTGCGAGCTTTTTCGCAATAATCTGTGTTATATGCGTTCAAATAACTATACACGTGGACTGCAGGAGCTCCAGTATGAAACGTGTCCTAATCTTATGACGAAATCTGCAAAACAATATTTCTCACCTTGATTTGGGTGTGCAATGTGCACCTGTCTCTTTCAGCCCAAAGCCATTTCATGACATTGTGGTTATGAAGGTGAAAAACGAAGCAAGAAATTTTCATCCTTTTGCAGCCTCTCCGGCGCAAATAAATGAATGTACCGCACTCTCTCCGCATCAACAGGCGCCCACAAATCATAAGGACGCATGCAGTACATACTTGAGCTCCCCCCCCCCCCCCCCCCCGACATTACCCTCGCCACTCTGTACCCTCATAGGTTAGGCTTAATTATAGGAAACTTCGTGTTAAAGTGAAACATGAACTACACAGGTGACGGCTTTAGCCTCTGGGAAAATCCCTAATTTTACTATCGCGGTAGAGTAAAAAATATACCTTGTTTCCAGAATTTTTTATTCCATTCATTACGGACCGCATTCAAGCACTCCTTCATCTCGGAAATACAACTGCTCATTAGAAGAACACCATTTCGCAAAAGACTCGAAATAAAAAGCAATCTAATGACAAACACACATTTGGTTCGTTGTGCCAGCAGAAATTGCAAAATGGCAGCACCTACGCAGATTCAGCCGTATGGATGGAATCCACGGAGCAAACCAAATAAAAATTGTGACCATGTTCTTTCGCATAACAAGTCCAGGATTTTGAACAATTGGACTAACACTTTCGGTTTTTTTTCATGCTGTTTTCTTGTTAAAGTCCCCAAATAATGGAAACGCTTATTACATGACATTCTGGATCTCTGACAAATTGTTTCCAGTATATTAATTTTGCCAAGACCTTTTTTCTCACTAGCGTGTCCCGGCCGGGAGATCAAAGAAGCGTAGCGAAACGGGTGCTTCCATACGCCAGGAACGTGAAGAAGTTTTTTTCCATGATTACACACCGCCGATATGGGCATTCCACCGCACTAACTCCTGGCAGTTAAATCCGAATAATCACAGTACATTCTCCAGACGGTATCCTTGAAATGCGGGAGCCTCATAGAAGGTGGTCGCTTCCACCGGTGTTTGAGACACGAATTTCTGTACGATAGTGAAAGTTCAAATTTAAAGTCTGGCTCTTGCACGTGCGTTCACAAACCACCTCGTTTACGCACCGATGTGCAGCGAATGCCAAAAGATAACAGCCTTCAAAGAGCCTCGTGAACTGGAGCCGCGAGTCATAACAGCACCGCACCGCATGCTGTATGTAGTTCGCAAAAATTCAGCCAGTAAGCCAGGGTAGAGGTTGGATGCCTGAGGCACGAAGCCTAGAGTGTACCGACTCGACCATGGACATCATCATCATCAGCCTGACTAGTCCTCCTGCAGGACTGTGGACCAGTAGGAGCCAATTTTCATGAAGCATGTTTTCGTGTTAATTAAAAAGAGAAAAAAGTGCTTGCCAGCCTTTTTTCTCTGGACACTTCTTTTCTTTGAAGTTTCTAATCTACGGCTAACAGAATAACCTACAGCGGTAAGTAAGAGAGGAACTAGAACTAATGCGTAATAAACAATCAAAAGCACATCACCCACAGGCACTCTTGCTTTCCAGGTTCCTTTTATTCTCAGCATGGAAAACTTTCCACCATAACTTATTACGCGGCAGTATACATTCTCATACCGCCTTTTAATGGCATCATATAATCTTGCATCTTTCTTTCTTGAAAAAGAGTTTAGAGAGCGTTCGAGTCATTTCGTAAAAATGGTTCTTTGGTGGCAATGCGATTCATCCACGGCATTTTAACAGCGAGATAAGAAAAAAAAAAGGTTTTTGCTTTAGCTTTGATGAAAACAAAAACACCCCATGCATCTCTTTTATTGCACCAGCATTTAAGCATCCGTTCCTGAGTTTCACGTCGCCGTAGTAGTAATAGTAATAGCATGTCGTAATCATTGGCTCAACAGGTGACTATGGTGCCACGGGAACCACTAGGAGGGCGGTTACTATGGAAGGAGGAGAGTATGACGTGATTAAAAGAGTCTGCAAGCGGTTGGCGGTTACAGCCGGAACTATCCGGGGGGTGGTTAGCATGGAAGGAGGTCAGTATGGTGAGAACGTAAAAAGGCGTAACAGGAAAGTAGTTACCACGAAAACCGACCATAAGCCGGTTACCATGGAAGGAGAAGGGTATACCGAGAACGTAAGAAGCCACAACCGGTGGGTGGTTGCCACGGGAACCATCCACCACCCGGAGTGGAACTACCCTAGACGGAGGTGAAGGTGTTCGTAAAAAGAGAAGGGTATAGCGATAGCATGCGGAGGCGTTACCAGATGATGATTACCACGAGAACCGCGCGAAATGTGGTTACCTTGTAAGTAGGAGAGCGTGGTGAAAGCGGAGGAATCGCCAGCCGCAGAATAGTCACCGTGTAAGAAGGAGGGTATGGCGGAGAGTTTTCTCAGCTTTCGATTCCTTAGATCATGACCTCTTACTGCAGAAATTATCAGGGCATGGTACTCGTGGCATCGTACTTTATTTCCTCACTAACTATTTACATGACCGGTATCAAGTAGTTAGAAACAATATCACAACATCAACGCCAATGAAATTATTGCAAGGTGCTCCTCAAGGCTCAATATTAGGGTCATCTCTTTTTATTGTTTACATAAATGACATTGTCGCTATTCAATTCACCGGATCTTATTATGTATGCGAACGACACAAATGTCTTCTTCACATCTGATGAGTTAGCTTCAATGGAAACATATATTAACAACTATATGCATTCACCCTCCAAATGCTCAAGAGAAAATAGACTGCAATTAAACGGTAACAAAACTACTTATGTTATATTCGTCCCGTTAATAAACTACTCAGTAATAACTCAACAATAAAGCTTGAAGAACAATGTTTACCCAAGGTGAAAGAGCAAACATTTCTTTGAGTATGGTTCTAAGAGAAGCTAAAATGGACTGAGCATATTAATCGTCTAAATTCTGAGTTGGCGCGTGCTGTAGGTGTCATGAATAAAATAAAATTCTTAGTTGCACTTTGGTCAAAGAAGCAGATGTACCAATCACTTTTCTATTCTAGGTTGTGCTACGTTATACTGAAGTGGGGCACAACTAGACTTGGGAACCTTAACAAACTTTTAATATTACAAAAAAAAGTCCTTAGATGCATTGCAAATTACCGCGGCAATTACAACAGCTGCCGACTGCCGCTTCGTTTTTAAAATATGACATGTTAAAGTTTATATGGAAGGACGACTCAGGCCACGACCTTGATTATCAAATTAGACAGAAAAAACTGCACATGCTGAAAATAAGAACAAATTAAGGTAAACAATTCATCGTATACCAAGAAACCTTAAACTGAACGAAACACAAGGAAAAATCAATTTCCTGGCATCACCAAATTTCATTAAAAACAATGCTAGAACTTTTATACTCAGAACAGGCATTTATTATGAGAACTGAGCCCTTGTCCTTATGCTTCTTTGTAATTATGTTACTTCGATGTTTCATTGGCTGTGTACTTGCCTAAACACAGTGTTTTTTTTCGAATGTATTATGAATATATGTATGTACATTCCCTCTTTTCCGACATGAAAGACGCCCCTTTCCTTTAGATCCTATGGTAAATGAATTTAACGCTGTTGTTATCTGTACATAGTACGACTTCTTTGTTCATTCTCGTGTTTTGTGCTTAAAAATATGTCTCTAACAAAAATTATATTTGTTTTGAGTTCTATTTCAGTTTCCTCTTGCATTTTAAACAACCTCTAGATGTGCTTCCACCTGTATTGCGTCTTTTCATTTTCTGTACGCGCACTATGCTCGACTGCAGAGGGAAAGAGGCCTCGTCAGGCATTGTAAACTTTAGCCTGGGACCCTGCAGCGGGCCTTGAATGTCTTCCCAATCAATGTAAATAAACAAACAACAAGATTAAAAGGCAGACTGAAAAGAAATTGGAGTTTGCTTTTGTGAACAGAATGCCAGCTCCTAACCAAAGAAGACAACTTTTACTGAAAACAAAGGTATTTTAAGGTAGAAAAGAGCAAGAATTGAAACAGCTATCACCGCAGAACAATCCCGCAAGTACAAGAGCGATGAAAAAATAACCGGAAAGAAACCTCGGAAATTTAAGGCTCATAAACGCGCATGAAGGTTACGCAATTTAGATATTGAAATATGTACGTTTTGAATTGAAACCGGTAGTACATTTTTTTTTCACGCAAGGAAGGCGTAAAGAATTAAGACTACCATAATGTTAGAAACCAAAAAAAAATCTATGTGGCGCGAATGGCGGCCAGCTGAGTTTCTGTAACTTTTGGCGCTTCGCGGCTATGTACTTAGCGTGTTCGCGCGGTTCCTTTTTTTGTGGCACCTTTTTCATTTTCCTTGTTTCATTTTAGAGGCGGTAGTATTCATTTCGGCTGGTGCTAGGCTGCACCGCTCGCTGTCAGTGAGCAAGTAGTCCACGTTTACATCAGCTCGCGTAACTTATTGGCTATTTCTCCATCAGATAGCCTGTAGTTTGAATCAGAGCGGCAGGAAAACGTTTTCAACATCGAACCCAAATCTCCTAGCAATAAATGCATCTTTCGCCGCTGGAGAAGCGACTAGAAACTCACAAAACCCCGAACTATTGATTTTGCTAAAAAAAATACACTTGACTACAACGTCCCACTAACGGGGCGTGGCTACTGTGAATGGAGGAACGTATGGCAAGGGCGTGGCAAAGTGTTGAAAGGAAAAGTTGCGTCTCCACTTTAAAAGGAGAGGGAAATGCAAGTAGGCGAAGGAAGACTAAGAGAGGGTGACAAGAGATGGGTGACAGGTGTCAAAGTGGAGAGAGGAAAATCTTTCTAACCTTTTCGAGCGCTACCACTTGGAGGACCATTAACAAAAAAGCGATTACATGTCCTGATGAACCGTCCACTTGCCAGCTGCCATGGTTGGCAGGTGGCAAAGTGTTGAAAGCGAAATTTCCTTCTCCACTTTAAGACGAGTGGAAAATGCAACTAGGAGAAGGAAGACAAAGAGAGGGAGAGAAGAGAAGGGTGGCACGTGGCAAAGTGGAGAGCGAGAAATTCTCCTTACCTCTTCGGGCCCAGTGGAAAGGCAGGACTCGCATCACGCCACTGGCCGCTTGCATTGCCTGTAAAACAGTCATAAGTAACCTAAGCGAAATATCCGAACGCAATGTGCTAGCGCACCTCACCTATGTCGCATTTAGTTTAACCAAGTTATTCGGGAGTCAATTTTTCTTACATATATCTCTTATTTCGCCTTTATTTTGTAATTTATGTTTTTTTTCCTCTAACCTATTCTCTTCCTTTAGCCATTTTATTTCCGACGGCCGCAGAGCAAGGGTCTCGTAAGTATGCGGCAGTTTCCGTTGCGGCGAATATCATTTCCTTAGTTTTTAATTGGAACGAATAAACCATTTCCACTTGGTTCCTTCTAGAAATTTGGTATCCGTCTAATTAATATTATGCACAAAGTGTCGCAGTTAAGTGAGCAGAAGAAGTTAATAGAAATCCGTTGTTCACAACACACTGCAACAGTATTTCTTAATTATAGGCCTGTTTTACACTGTTGTGTGGGGAGTGTACGTCTATGCGGGGCCACTACGTGGCAGCATGGGGGGTGCTCATCCAAATTGCCGGTTTCTTATTATGGCCAAACCTACAAGAACGAGAATCCCCTCGCAGCACATCTCCTACTAAGGGCGTCGAACATGGTTTATGCTCGCATCACGCAAGGCAGCTCAGCTGGTTCCACCAAACCGCCTCTGACTTCAAAACGAACAATAATAGCGAGCCTTTAACTGTTGCCTGTTGACTGGCTGTTAGGCCTACAATACATCTGTGATAAACATAGCTGGAACTGGGAAAGCTAGGGGATGTCAAAAGTAACCGGAGGTGGTCGATATATAATGTGTTCATAACTGAGCGGCGCAAAGTGACGTGGACAAGAGCAAACGGAATGAAACCAAATCGGGGCACGGGGAGTGAAAGACGAAAGAGAAGAAGAGGTGCCGTAGAGGAGGGCTGCTGAATAATTTCGACCGCCTGGTAAGGTGCACTGACGTCGCACAGCACACGGGCGCCTATAATATTGTGTTTCGCATACATCGAAACGTGGCCGCCGTGGCCGGGTTTGATAACAAGAAACGAGCAGGAGTGAAAAATTAAGGAGCGAAAGAGGAACAGTAGACAGTAAACATAGCTTGTATGGAAGTCAGAAGGCAGCAAACTGTCCTCTAGCGTGCTCCCTTTCAGGAGTAAGGTGTGCTGCCGAAGTCGGGTGTGTTGGGAGTGGGCTGGCGACATCAGCACTTCCTGCTTGTAGCCGGGCCCGAAGAAAGATGCGAAGTTGCGGTAATACAAATAGTTTTACGTAAAAAAATGATGCATAAGTCCAGCTTTCTCGAGCAAAAATATATAAAATTAGAACATTTTAAGACACTGTTATGGAAATATTGACGGTAATGGTCCACTATTCCGATATCTAGCAAAATCTTTTTTTTTAAATCGTTTCCCACGATTGAATCTAACAGTTAAAACTGCCTTAGAAAAGGAATAGGGAACACTTATAACGATAGTAAAAACATGAATAAAAAAACAAGACTGTCGTCGGGTGATCTGCGGACATAGTGATATTATAGTGAAATCATACATTATACGAAAAATTTGCGTCCATTAACGGTTACAAGCTCAAAAATGCTTTTGTCCGGAATTGCTAGATATGCTTCCTGCCTTCGAGTGAAGAGAGCTGATACATGTTGGTGTGCTCTGTATAGGAAAAACCAAAATATCTCCACGTCCCCCACATTATCTCTATATTATGACGTCAAATTACGAAGCCGTGGGAGAGGGTCACGAGGACCGCCCAGGATGAAAGGACAGCTTGGCACGGGTTTGCTTACTAGCCGCGCAAGCGGCGGCTCTTCGGAACTGGCATTAAAGCAGCTGAGAACAGGCTGCGGCACCGGTCGCATCCTTTCCCCTACTGGGGAGATGGTCCCGGAGCCACGTCTTGGCCGTTGCGGGAACAAAACAGAACAGAGCAGTCCGAACGCACTGCGTAAAGTTGTTGTGTGGCCGTCGCTCAGTGCTCAGTTTCTCTTTCTGCTCAAGATTGCGCAGACAGCCATAAACCTATGATACGTAGGCTGAAATGCCTAGACTGTACAAGAGGATTTTTACCGCAGCTCCGTTGGAAACACTTTAAGCCAGATGTAACGTTGAAATTGCTGCCCGGGCAAAGCGCGGTAGATTTCGACCCCTAAATGTATGAAATGCTTACTTTTGGCCACAAAGGCATATTCTCACAGCAGAGAATAGTAACATGATACAGTTAGCAACGGCAGAAAGCTTTTAAACGTGGCATCAGAGGTCTTGAGATCACCATGTAGAGGGAACTGAAACACCCATTAAAATCTTGCTAACTGCACGATCGTCGTATATTTTGAAGAGAGAATTTATTTCTCTTGCGAACTGTAAGTATTACCTATGTTTACTGGCGGAAACCTATCCTAGGGCTAGCACCCTGCCCCTGAAAGGCAGTGCACTGGAGGACAGCTGTTCCTGTTCCCACATAGGTTCACTCACGTTCAGCGGAGAAAAGCGACCGGCTCTAGATAAATTTTGGCTACCTGGGGTTCTTACATGTGCACGGACCTCCTACAGTACACGGGTGTCTTGCGTTTCGCCTTTATCGAATACCCGCGGCAAAATACGAGTGTGCTATAGGAAAAATTTTCAAGAGCCGTTGTCGCTGCGAATGCACGGTTCGCAGGACTGCTACCTCGGCCAATTCTTCCTTTTCATCTAGCAAAGGGGTCCATGTGATAGCGATAAAGGCATCCAGAACAAGAAGTCATACCATCGTTCTTTCCTATTGTTTCTGTCCCCCACCAGTATTTCTGCCCATCCTCCTGCCACATACTCCCTCTTTTTTTTTTTTTGCAGCGAGAGCTACACTGGGCTACCAATGGAGCATTCCGCAGTGGCTGGGAGAGGCCGGTTTGCGCATGCGCTTTTACCATGGCAACCGGAGAGGAGCAGCAAGGGCGGCGCGCGCTTTACCGTCGCCGTGGCCGCACGCCCTCTCCGCCGTCGGAGCCGCGCGCCTCGTCGCCGCCTCGCGGCACGCCGCTCTATCACCCGTACCGCGCGTCGCATGCACAGCATTGCGTATAAAAGGCGCAGACGTAATGGGCGGCTGTGTCACAACCTCTGACATGGATGCAGAGAAGGAGAGTCCAGCCGCTGCTAAACGGCGATATAGACAAGAGAAGAGTAACTCTTCCCACCCTGAGGTTGTCGCCTGGCACTTGACTACTCAACAAAGAGAGAATGAGCGTCAGAAGGCGAAGAGAGCAGCGGAGACGCCCGAACAGAGAGAGGAACGGCTTGCCAAATGGAGATGCCAGACCGTCGAGCGTAATAGACGGCGACTAGCCGCCAAGATGGAGCCCAGTGCCTCTCATTGCTAAACATAGTGACCACAACAAGCTCAGCGAGGGAAACGTACCTCTCGCTACGCAAAATCCTGGCAAAGCCGAGCAAAGCCACTACCAATTTTTTTTTGTTTCATGTCCGTTTGCAACAAATGGTTATCAAGATCCTTAGCTGTTTTGCAAACGGCTCGCTGTACAAGAAACCAATGCGAACATACGAACGCAGAAATCACTGAAGCAGCAAATAGGAAAAGAAGACATCATATAACGTAATGACCAGCTGGACATCGCACGCCTGCGCTGTGTTCTCACGGCAGTGTTCTTCCGAACATACGCAATACTATTTGGGAGTGCATACATTTTCTTCGATCCCTCCGCATTCACAATAAGTGACTTATGTTCAAATAAATTTCCCTTTATTTTTGGCTCGCGGGACCATGCGGCGAGACGGTGACTAGGCATGGGCATCCAATGGCTCCACATATTTCAGGATTGCATTTTGGTAGTGTGCCTAAAAACGTAGGAAAAATGTGGATACACTTAAGGCTGCTTACATGTGAGAAGGCGTAAGCCCGCTCACTATGTGAGCGCAGTAGTTGTCCCCTGCGGCGTGATGTAACCTGATTCCACGCAGCTGGCAATTATTGCTCTACATGGCTCTACATAGCCACTGCTGCGACGACGCCTCACGCTGCCTGATATGTGCGCTAACTTCGCGAAGGCAGTCACCGCCGCACTACGGGCCATGTTCTGCCTTAGGGGTATGGCGGAATAGTTAATGGGTG
Source organism: Amblyomma americanum (assembly GCF_052857255.1). Lineage (NCBI taxonomy): Eukaryota > Metazoa > Arthropoda > Arachnida > Ixodida > Ixodidae > Amblyomma > Amblyomma americanum. Next base: position 132,155,886 of record NC_135499.1, read on the forward strand.
AATACCCATCTATGCAGAATTCCTATTTTTCTACTTAAGATCTAGAGATCTCAGGAACCCCTTATGCCACTGCTGGAGCAGCGTACTGAGACATGAGAATGTGTCTCCATCGCGGAATGTTTTGTGTTTCCGAAAAACATTTCTTGCTGATTTGATTCCCATGCAATAAAGAACACACACACACGCACACACGCGCACACGCGCACACGCGCACACGCACACACGCGCACACACACACGCACGCACGCACACACACACGCACGCAGGCACACGCACACACACACACGCACACACACACGCACGCGCACACGAACGCGCACACGCACACGCACACGCACACGCACACGCACGCGCACACGCACACGCACACGCACACGCACACACGCGCACGCACACACGCGCACGCGCACACGCACACACGCGCACGCGCACACGCACACACGCGCACGCACGCACACGCACGCACACGCGCACACGCGCACATGCGCACACGCGCACACGCGCACACGCACACGCACACACGCGCACGCGCACGCGCACGCGCACACGCACACGCACACGGGTTTTCGCCCTGTGGGTCAAGTAAGGCTTATGCCTTAAGAAATTACTAGAACGAACGGCGCGTTAAAAAACGAGCACTTCGGGACGAAAGTTGAAGGTATCCCGCAGCGCGCTTCCATGCGGCAATACAAGACGTTGAAACGAACGGAAACGTGTTTTACTCCTCGAGAAATCACGCGCCTGGATCAAACGTAGGCAGAGATCTATACCATGCACGGTTGCACGTATTTGTGCAGTGATGTCAAGCAACTGAGGAAAGGAATGAAAAGCAAAGAAGCAAAGGAGAAGCCCTTGCCACGCTCCGAACGGTTCGACAACTATTCAAGTAGGCGGTATTTCCTAACCTCACCGTCCATAAGTTCTCAAGTATTTTAGTTGTTTGTTTAAACGCTTTAGCAAGAATACGAACTTTAAGTTCCTGAAGTGGGAAGCCTGCTGGAGGCCATCAAACACAGAACGCAGGAGATGTTTAGTCCTCGAGCAAACTTCATAATCTTTCAAGAGTCTACAGAAGCAGTTTTCTTGCTGTAACCGGAGTTAAGGACTTCGTTCCAGCGTCGTCAGAATTCTAAGCGATAATTCGCGTAGGATGAGTGCAGATATAATGATTTAGAACCCCTGCTGCACTCGAAGAACACGCATGGCTAGAGCGGAAAAAATTATCAGTTTGTTCTGGATCGAAAGTGAATCCTTAATCCCGGAAGAATTTTGCTCTCACAAAATAACTCTTTAAAGAGACATTGCTGCAAAGGGTGAAGACACGTGCAGGCTTCTGCAGGCCTAGGGGATGAGTGCGCTCAAGCGCAATTCCTTGCCTTTTTTTTAGACTCTCTTCGTGACTGAAGTGGAAGTCCGTCTCATCCTTCGATAATTCCTGCGCTCAGGGCGCCTTCAAACAAGCAAAATAAAATATGCACAGCATATATCGTTTCATTTATACTTTGAAATAATTCCTTCAATAATATATACAAAAGAAGCCTATAGCTTCCGCGGGCGCTTAGTAGAGCTTAGCTACTGACCTGAAAGACGTGGGTTCGACAACGTCCGCTGCTCTCGCATTTCGATGGAGATAAAATGATAGAGGCCCGAGTACTCTGCGATGCCAGTAAACGTTAAAAAACCCTAGGTATTCAAAAATATCGGAAGCGCTCTACTACGGCGTCCCTCATAGCCTGAGTCGCTTTGTGGCGTTAAACCAACTTAAACCACAAACTAACCAAATAAACCTAACGGTCATTGAAATCAGTGTGTTCCTTGGTTTCAGTTGCTGTTGGCTTCATTCGTATAGTATATCCTAAAAACCTACCTCTATCTTTTAACCCTTGTCTGCTCGACTCCCATAAGTATAGCCTTTTTAATTTCTTGCCCATCGCAGGTGTCCTAGCAAGGATGTTCTCCGCCTTAGGCACGTGTCTCTGAAAATCAATGAAATATTGAAATTTTACGAAGTAAGGTGCCAGATTTACTTTGAGCAGGGCTATCTGAAATACGAAGCTAACTAATTTAATTTGGCAGGTTTTACGCACTGGTTTTTATGCTTTGCACTATAGGAAGAAAGGCAGTTATGACCACAGTCCGAAATAATTATGATCATAACTGTAAGAAAGCTTTGCGTTGAGAGATGTGTCGCTCTTCACTGGACCCAGTTGATAGCGTCCCACGGGAGAGGCAATTATTGTGTGATAGCTTTAAAGGAAGTTGCAGTGTAGGCTAGTAATGCGAAAGTCACTCTTCCACGTTCATTCGCCGTCAGCAATATTCTGTAATGAAAATCTCACCGTATTAATCTTGGCCGAAATGCTGATGAAACACGTCAGAAAGCAACAGATAATCAGTCGAATGTAACGATAACGATCGCAAGAATTTCTCTCATAATTTCATAAATATCTCTGTCGAAATACTGTTCTCCTTCCTTACCGACAGACATCTTTAGGATACCGAGTCAAAAAAACAGGCGTAGCGATTCCCACGTCAGGTCGTTATTCCATTGATGTCTGAGTTACATTAGGCAAAAGACAATAGATTTCGACGCGCCCCCTTTAAGTAAAGCGATGTCACGCTAGGTGACAAGCCTGGTGGACCGCATCGAACAAGGTGCTCAGCAGGAAGAAGCGAGAAAATGTCGCTGCTCAGAAATGAGCGACGTGCCACCAGGCAGGGAAAACTCGGAGTTGGACAAGCCTTTCCAGCTTCACGATCTGCGGGCCAGTCTGGCCATAATGAAGAGGGGCACCGCGCCGGGCCGGGACAAGGTTACCGTCAAACTTTTGGCGAACCTTCCTGATTCAGCGTACCAGTGCCTTCTAGAATACATTAATGCGATCTGGACGGGGGAAACCCCCCTCCCCATTGACTGGAAGACGGCCCTTGTCACCTTCATCCCGAAGGCCGGGAAACCAATCGACACGGACAACCTCCGCCCCATCTCTCTCACCTCGTGTGTGGGCAAATTGATGGAGACGATGGTACGGGATCGGCTGTCCGAATACCTCGAACAACACAACACCTTCGCGGACACCATGTTTGTATATCGCCCACACAGATCCGCACAAGATGCCCTGCTCCAACTCGACCGCGAAATCTTCAACCCCATCACATACCCCCAAAACGACAAAATTGTCCTCGCGCTCGACCTGAAAGGAGCGTTCGACAATGTAACTCACGAGGTCATACTCACACACTTGAGTCAAACTCACTGCGGCATCAATACCTTCAATTACGTGAAGCAATTTCTCACGGACAGACTATCATACATCAAAATACAGGACCAAGAGCATGGACCTTTCCTGCTCGGCACGAGGGGGACTCCACAAGGCGCGGTGCTGTCCCCTCTGGTATTCAACATAGCCATGATGCGCCTACCTGCCCTGCTGGGTGCCGTCGAAGGGGTCCAGCACGCGCTGTACGCCGACGACATCACCCTCTGGGCTACGCAAGGATGCCTAGGGGACATGGAGACCAGCCTGCAAACGGCCGCCAGCATAGTGGACCGCTATGCCCGGGACTGTGGTCTGCAATGCTCCCCGCAGAAATAGGAATTCGTGCATATGCGCCCCTCGCGCACATGCTCGACACAAAACAATCTCACCCTGCAAAGCGGCCCCATTAACGAATCCAAGGAAATCAGAGTCCTCAGACTCTTCATACACAACCAGCGACGTTGCGACACAACATTCGCCAAGCTCCGGCAGGTGGGGGACCAGGTGGGCCGCATGGTCCGCCCGGTTTCCAACAAGCGCGGTGGGTTACGATGCAAAGACGCCTTACGGCTGGCGAACGCATTCGTGACCAGTCGAATCCTGTATTCGACTCCCTACCTCCACCTGCGGAAACAGGAAGAGGATGCTCTCGAGGTCATCCTCCGCAAAATCATGAAACTCGCGCTGGACCTCCCGGTCTCTACCTATACCAGCCACCTCATGGGACTGTGGAGGGTGAACACTTTCAGGGAGCTTCGGGAGGCCCAGCTCACCAACCAATACACTCGTCTCACAAAGACAGAGTCGGGTCGCCGCCTTCTCGCCCGACTTCACATCCAGCACACCCAATTCAAAGAGGAGAGATGCCGCCTTCCCGTACACTGGAGACGCGCCCTCCACGTGCGGCCTCTCCCCACCAACATGTCCAAAGAGGACCATAATGGCAGGCGCCAGGCGCGGGCGGAAGCCTTGGACCGCCATTTTGGGAATAAACAAGGAGTCTTCTACGTGGACGCCTCCGGCCCGGACCCCAAGGGATGGTACACGGCCGCGGTCGTCCACGAGGGCAAAACAGTAGACGCCCTTACTTTCAAGGCCCAGTCAGCAATTCACGCAGAACAGGTCGCCATCGCCCTGGCAGCCTCCGACTCCTCCTCCAAATACATAATCACCGACTCGCGAGGGGCTTGTCGAAACGTCGAGCAAGGGTGGGCTACTCCCCTGGCTTATCGCATCTGTCAAAATTGTAGCCGAGACTCCGATCCTGCGCACCGATCTATAATTTGGGCTCCAGGTCACCAAGGCCTCCACGGAAACGAAGCAGCCGACGCCGCCACCCGCGCGCTCTCTCTCCGGGCGTTTCCCTAGGGACCCGACGATGACCAGGACTCCGATTTCAATCCGGTTTACACTTTTAAGGAAATATGCGATTACTACAAATCCACCCACCAAACTCTTCCCACTCCTTGCAAAGGGCTGGGGAAGGCCAACGAGCGGGTACTCCTGCGCCTGCTCACTAACACGATGCTGTGCCCGGCAACTCTAAAGCATTTCAATCCTCAATTCGACGGGCGGTGCTCACACTGTGGGGAGGTGTCGGACACCTACCACATGGTGTGGGCCTGCCAGCAGAACCCATCCCTACCCCCTATCCCAAACCCCACCCGAGAGGACTGGGAGGCGACCCTGTCCGGCTGCTGCACCCTCCAAGCCCAAAGGGCCTTAACGCAGCGTGCCCGGGCTGCGGCAACCGCCAATGGGGTGCCTGACTAGGCATCCCCACCTAGTGGTTGTAAGGGCGTGACCCTTCAGGTCACGGACCCCAACACCTCTCTCTATAATTAATAAATGTTTTTACCACCACCACCACCACCGATCACCGCTGATGTACTGGACACTCTGGATAGCAGAAAGGGAAATTTCTGTGAAAGCCCCATCCAAAAGCTTAGCCATCTTGTCTTTGCCACGGGTTGCCGCTGAAAAACGCCACATTGAAACACTCTCTGTATAGCAGCTAAAATATTACATCCACCAAAAGTGACACTTACGTCCTAAAAAACTGCGTTATGCAAAGCAGACTTTGCCGCGGCTCTTTCCAAGCTCAGCAGGCCGGTAGTGTTTTTCTCGCTGAAACCCTTGCTGCCAACAATCATATTTAGGGACGGGATATAACTAATCGTAGTTTGAGCGTCCATGGCAGCTGATGACAAGTCTTCCACAATAATCAGATTGTTAGTGGTAGGCTAGTGCTCGTACTTTGCCTTCAATGGCTTCGTCAGAGCATGCGGCTCTGCGATGTTGTTGTCCACCGCAACATAGTAATTATAGGAAACACCTGGCCAGCATCAACGACGTGTTGCCATGAATCTACATGCGTCTGATCACGTGTGCTTTCGAGAGCCGCATCTATAGCTCGTAGGCCCATGCAGCGACTAAAGCAGCGCAGCGCTCGTGGATCAGAATGCATCGGCAGCCCTCTCCGCTGTCGGACGACCATGGGCAGTACTACTCTTCCGATGATGACCCTGTTCACGCCCGTCCTTCTACTCCCACTTGGGATGCTTTGTCGAGCCGTCGAACACGCAGGCGATGATTACCCTCGAAGGTCATCAGCGCACACTTGGCCGGCGGTTACTTACTGTTTCAAAGCCGCTTTTTTATAGCATTTCTGGGTCGACATGTTCTTTCCAGGTGATTTCGCGAGGAGTGAGAGGCGCTCTTCAATCTCTGAGCTTCCTGGAAGCGCGACCTCTTCATCTTCGGGGGAAGTTGAGAGCGTCCTCGTTCTCTTTAAATCAGGGGTGTGGCCACAGTTGTTCGTTGTTCCTGAGACGAATTTCCATTGCCCTAATGCATATTTCCACGGTAGCACCGCACTCGTCCGTAATAAGCGAGCGTTCGTTAAATATGCGGCTGTTATAAGTTGGCTCGACTTTAAAAGCTACAATTTAATACTGAGGCAGGGTTCTTCTGTTTATTTATGCGATAGTATTTAGGTTGCCATCCAAAAAAGTTCACTTTCCACCGTAACGAAATTCTCGGATTTCTCGAGAGGTTCGTTTGAAAATCAGAGGAGTAAAACGTTCACGCACCTTCCGTTGTATAATTATATGGGGTAAACTTATCCTACCAAATAATCCGTCTAAATCCGCACCAAAGCAAACTAATCTACCATTTAAATCCTACACATCCATCTTGATTCCCCCTTTAATCTACCTTAGTGGCCTTTCTGCGGTAGGCATAGTTCCATAATCTTAGTGTTATTTGGAGTTTTTCTGGGTGGGCCAACTTTCAAATGCCAGTGTATTTTCTTCTTTAAGAACGCAGTTAAAACGATCGTAAACCTTATGAATGATTTCGTAACTTTAAGATACTATGTTAAGTCTATTATGGCTTAGGGAAAGCAGCTGTGCTCATTCGTGCTTAAATTAAAATGGGGGGGGGGGAGGCATGCGGTTTGTAAAAACTAGCTCACAAAGAAAGGCAAAAGAAAGAGACTTGCGCGCCACGTATTAGATATCCGACGGAGGACACTTATGCAGACGCATGAAAACAGTACGGACAAATTTTATTTTTGCAAATATTTACAATCCACCACTTTTTAGACACCATTAATAACACTTTACTGAGGCTTAAACGCGCACCTCAGCACTGAAAGTTATGCTCCAGATCACAGCACCAGTAAGCAGGACAACTGAACTCTGCAGAAAACTTCATTGCTGAATAATGGAACGTAAACATCCTAAATCCCGAGAACGGGTGTTTACCGGAAATGGCCTGTGCCGGGAAGGCCAGTTGTACGCTCTGTGACTGAGGTTACCTTTTTCCGTTGACCAAAAACGAACGCTGAGAACGGAAGTGGTGGCAGCGCGTCCGGCCATCTGAGCGCGCCGTGCGTGCGCTAATGCGGCCGGCCACACTAACATCCCTCCGCGCACCGGAAAGTGGCTCGCGTGGGGCCTCGGTTTAGACGGATGCTGCCGTGGAAAGGAAGTGTTCCAGAGCACCTTTTGAGAGTCCGACTTCTCTTAGCGCATAACTCGTGACGCATTTCGTTCTTCCGTTTTTGTTGCTGCTTTTATTGTCAGTAAACACATTTACCCTTATTCCTCTTTGATCGCGGTACCAAATTCTGGGCCTATGTTCCGTTTCTTTGGTAACTCATTCAAAACTCTGTGCTTAGTGCAGAGCTCTCACCATGACGAAGTCGTTCTTCTTTGATGCAGGAAGTACGTACACATCTGGTGAAATGTCTTCAGGTGATAAGGTTTGCTCGTAACGCATGCGACGATGAACTTCGGGTTCCTGTGGAACCTAAATTTTGGTGCGGTTCGGGTTGGGAAAGCAGAAGCACGGCAGGGGCGAGAAAGGGGAAGCGTTCAAAGCGAGATAAAGTCGGGCAGCAATCAAAGGCAGCAATTTGTAAAGTTTGAATACCAGTCCTCGTGGTATGTCTTGCTGACCCAGGCAGTCAGGCGCCGTGCGTCACCTGCTAAATCGGCTCTCCACATTGAGCAATGCTGCCACGTGCAGGCAGCAAACGGCGCTTTCTGTGCTTGTGTGCACTGCGCTGGCTTCGAAGGAGCATATTTGCAAATTTGTCCAGAACTGGAGACGAGGAAACAGGTGTCATTACATGGGCATGTGGAGGGGTGGGCACATCAGCGGGAGCCGCATTTCAAGATGGTGCAGTTTCGAGCAGAAACAGAAAGCATTAAGAGACTGGAAGCGGGGGTGGGGGGGGGGGCGGGTGGGGGGGGGGGGGCAGGACAGGGCTGGTGGTTCATTGCACCGAGTTTCGCTGGCCTTAGGGACTCTTCTGCGAGCAAGAAGTTTCCTCAACACTTGAGTCGCAGTTAGTTATACTTATATGCGGTCTTTAAGCCAGCTCGTTGGCAGCAAGGGTACCTGCGAGGATCACATGACAGCTGTGGGGAGCTTGGGAAGCGCCATGATAGGTACTGCTTTAAAGGAACAGATGCGCATAAGCCGCATTCTAAAAATGTAACTTACCTCTGTCTTATTATTTTGGGCAGTAAATATGTGAAGTCCACTTACTATATATATATATATATATATATATATATATATATATATATATATTCGAACTAACACTGGTGAAGGACGGTTCAGTCCATCGTCTGAAACGGTTGGTGAATAAACCTAGATAATCGAACCAGTTGTGACCTTTTAACAAGTTTTCACTGGCCCGTTGAGCAACCCCGACTGCTTCCTATATATATATATATATATATATATATATATATATATATATATATATATATATATATATATATATATATATATATATATATATATCACAGAAAAAGACTTCTTGGCACGGTCAGAAGTAGCGACTAATAAACTAATAAACAAACAGAGACCAACGTTTGAAACATTGTATCTGATGTTTTGGCCGTTTAACGGCCTTCATCAGAAAAAACCCCTGATGAAGGCCGTTCCACGGCCGAAACGTCAAATACATTGTTTCAAACGTTGGTCTTTGTTTAGCAACTATATATATATATATATATATATATATATATATATATATATATATATATATATATATATATATATATATATATATATATATTCGAACTAACACATATATATATATAAGAAAATTACTTATAAAGCAGCAGAAAAAACAACCATGCCGCCGGTGGGATCCGAACCCACGACCTCCGAATATCGCGTCCGGTGCTCTTACCAACTGAGCTACGGCGACGGCTGTCCAATCTGCTGCTTTTCGTGGGTATTTATGTTTACTGCGTGTAAGCTAACCTTGAGAGTGTTCACCAGCGCCACCCTCGACCATAGCGGTGGACGTAGCACGACCTGTTATACCGCGAGTGTGACGAAGAACGTCATCTAACGGCGAGGGCGGAAACTGTGTGAGAGCCCTCTTATACTACCTATGGCAACAAGACTGCCAGAACCGAGACCCCCGTTAAGCTATTAGCAGACAAGGTAAAGGAAAATGAGGGGCTCGTTTGACAAACATATTAAGGAAGCCAACAGTCACGGAAACCAAGGGGCATAGGGGAATGTTTTTAATCTTTTTTTTTATTTGTAGTGCCAATCAAAAACATTCCCCTATGCCCCTTGGTTTCCGTGACTGTTGGCTTCCTTAATATGTTTGTCAAACGAGCCCCTCATTTTCCTTTACCTTGTCTGCTAATAGCTTAACGGGCGTCTCGGTTCTGGCAGTCTTGTTGCCATAGGTAGTATAAGAGGGCTCTCGCACAGTTTCCGCCCTCGCCGTTAGATGACGTTCTACGTCACACTCGCGGTATAACAGGTCGTGCTACGTCCACCGCTATGGTCGAGGGTGGCGCTGGTGAACACTCTCAAGGTTCGCTTACACGCAGTAAACATAAATACCCACGAAAAGCAGCAGATTGGACAGCCGTCGCCGTAGCTCAGTTGGTAAGAGCACCGGACGCGATATTCGGAGGTCGTGGGTTCGGATCCCACTGGCGGCATGGTTGTTTTTTCTGCTGCTTTATAAGTAATTTTCTTTAAATCGATTGATTGGCACTACAAATAAAAAAAAAGATTAAAAACATTCCCCTATGCCCCTTGGTTTCCGTGACTGTTGGCTTCCTTAATATGTTTGTCAAACGAGCCCCTCATTTTCCTTTACCTTGTCTGCTAATATATATATATATATATATATATATATATATATATATATATATATATATATATATATATATATATATATATATATATATATATATATATATATATAAATATATAAGTGATATTTATAGTAATTTCATTAAACATGAATGAACAAAGCCAAATAAGCTATTTGTTGCGGCAAAAATGCAGTGGACCGCGCAACGCCTCTGTCGTATGCCAACCTCAGGTACAGCCTCCCGTGTCCAACAAAACAATTATGAGAAAAGAAGTTCAATTTTGAAGATGTTTTCTTCTTTTTCTTGTGAGTGGACTACCACGCCGTCAAAGGAACTCTAGGCTGACGGCTCGCAATATTAAATTTTTCCTACTAATGCAGCCATTTCCCGGCACGCCATGGTGATGCTGCTGAAACATATAGTTCTGTACATCAAAAAGATCGTGGATGCATAGAAGAATGAGTAATTACAAACAAGGTCGATTGCGCTTTCGGCTTCGAGAAGCACAAGTTTGACCGATTACCGGCCACTGAAAACCTGGAAGCAAAATAAACCGTTTTAAGAATATTTGTTTCTCTTACCGGCCAAAAATTTTGCGCTGACTCGATCCAGCACCGTGTTTGCCGGCGTGGTGACAAATTTTGGTAATTTCATTCTCGCTTGCTTTGTGGTTGCACGTCTTGCAAGCGCTCAGTAGCCAGCTCATTAAAGTAGCGAACGTAAGTATGTTGGAGATATTAGTTGGGCTGAACATCAATCATTGTTTCCTATGAGGTAAAGGTTGCAAAACACGAGTAAATAATAGAGACCGGCCGGCAACCAGAATAATTTGCACTGTTATTCACTGCCCACCCATGAGAAGTATGGAGTCCGTGAGACTGAACAGAAATAGAGAAATGATATAACGATGAAAACAGCCAGCAGCCTCAGATTGGCTGATAAAGGTTTCCTGCTTAGGAAGTCACGTGACGGGAGACATCGAGTAATATAGAGAGCGGAGGTGCGAGGAGGAGTTTTCGCCAACTGCTTTGTATTTCTTTTGATTTGGTGACCGGTTCCTAATTCAAAAATTTTCAGTTGGTAATTTGGATAGAGTACACAACTGTTCTCAAATTAGGAGCATTTTCGCAGACCATCTAATATAGTTACGCAGATTTCATGCTTACGACATCTCTGTGGTCGTCCAATGCGCGGCGTAGCAAGCGTGCGCACTCACGAAGCACTCCGCCGGTTCTGTTTTCGAAAAAAAGCATGAAAAAATGTACGCGGCAACAGATGTTAGACATGTGTCTGCACCGAGTTTAGGCTCGCTAAGCTCTACGCCATATAAAGTGAGACTTTGTCTAATACACGGGCGGAAGCATGTCCTACCGCCTGAATGGTTCAACTTTGTACGCTTGAATGAGAGTTCATGGTTTACTAGTTTGAAGCAGGTGATGATGATTATGATTAGAACAATTTCAGAGAACTCAACTTCTCAGGGAGCAAAGCTAGCTTAAGCTTTCTTAAAGGCCTCTTGGTTCCATACTTACAAAAAAGGAATCTCTACAGCTGCAGTTAGTAAGGTTTGCCTCGTGAAAACGGCGCGACTATTGCTGCCACCGGAGCTGACACCATGTAAAGAGTATAAAATAAAGTGTCAGCTATTGCTGCGACCTATGCACATGCTTGACATGCACGTAGACGCACATAATAATTGGCTTTTGGGGAAAGAAAATGGCGCAGTATCTGTCTCATATATCGTTGGACACCTGAACCGCGCCGTAAGGGAAGGGATAAGGGAGGGAGTGAAAGAAGAAAGGAAGAAAGGGCTACCGTAGTGGAGGGCTCCGGAATAATTTCGACCACCTGGGGATCTTTAACGTGCACTGACATCGCACAGCAAACGGGCGCCTTAGCGTTTTTCCTCCATAAAAACGCAGCCGCCGCGGTTGGGTTCGAACCCGGGAAATCCGGATCAGTAGTCGAGCGCCCTTACCACTGAGCCACCGCGGCGGGTTAGACACACACACACACATGTTAATTTGTAGAAATTACAAATGGAGATACGTGTGCAGGTGGAAGCGCTTAAAAGTGCGCTTGTGTGCAGGCTACTGCAATCATACGAAGTGAACATTTAGCAGCGACAAGATAGCGGTATTTTCAACACATGGAGGCACAAAGTTATGTAAAACAAAGCGCAGTATAATAGAACACAAACACGTACTTCAGTCGTCAAAAGCCACAGCAATTACACTTGCTACTCTACAAAATAATACCCTTGATACCCCGATTCAAATCTTAATGCCCAGATTCAAAGGACGCAATTAAAGAGAATCGAGGTTTACAAGGCATGTCAAGATAACTTATAGAATATTTTTCAGCAGTCGTTTGAAAGCAGCGCTTAGAGTGTTCTAGACATAGTTACTCAGGATTTTCTATTAGATTTGACCTCTTTGATTGAACGTAATCACAGTATCTTAGTGCGAATCTGATTAAAAATACACTGATATAGAACATGGCACACCCTTTTGCATAATTTGTAGATATCTTATAAAGTTTGAACGTCTGTATTTTTATTGATACTCTAGGCTTGCTTTCAGTGGGCTTAAATTTATTGAAGAATCATCTTCTGTGAAATATTACGGGTATAAATAAACTTTGATGAAAGTGCACTTTAGCTGCGTCCATCTTTTTGGTGCTATCTAGGATCTCCGAAGACATGCCATACAAAATGATTGCGGCGATTCCCTGCAGTATTCTTTGCGTGATGCGAATACTTGTCACGCACAAAGGCACACGAAATCAAACATTCGTGCTCCATGCGTGATCAGTACTAGAATTTCACTAGCCTTACGTGCCTCACTATAAGCATGTTCATCACCCAGAATTTACCTCCTAGAATTTGACTGTGCACATTGAAACTGATTTTTGGCTTTAGAAGAAGAGCCATTGAGCCGCTTGGTGTGGTGTTACCCACTGAAAATATTCTGACCGGCGAAGATACTGATTGTGTGAGGAGTTAAGGCATGAAGTATCTATTTTTAATTCGCTACCACCTATAGTGGCCATTCCCCGCATTTTGGCATTGTGTGTTTGTCTGTCTGTTTGTCTGAAACCAGTTTTTTGGCAGGCTGCTCACCGGCCCACCGGGGGGTGGGCAACCTGCAAGCTGTGTCAGGCGGTAGCCCATTTCATCATGACAGGCTGCTCGGGAAGAGCAACCTGGGTCGCAACACAACCCAAGAAACCCAAGTCGCACCGATGTCAACATCTGCCATAGTACCGGCCTTGTGCCCCTGCGCCATTGCCCTCCTGCCCACCGTGTGGCTTGCTTGTCATGGTGTAGCCGGTGGTAACCAGGTGAGCACCTGGGGCACTCCGCCATTGCTCACCTGCCCACCGGGTGTTTTAGTTCCAAAGGTGTAGCCGTTTGGCAGGTGAGCAAGGGCGCAGTGGCACAAGGCGGGTGGTATTGCAGGTGTTGCCCTCTCTTCCTCTCACTTTTGCACGAAAGAATCCACGCACCTACAACCACCTTAACCCTAGAAGAGTAGCGAAGCACCGAAACATATCATGCTAGCGCACATATCCGCATTTGACCTCATTACGCAAATCGATTGACATTCTTTTCTTGTAGATGTCCTCTCTGCTCTCTCTTTCGGCGTCTGCGGCACTACTTTCTGTAGAATGAGGGTGTAGAAGAGCCTTCTGTAAAAACACTGAAGATATCTATAGCAGGTGCAAAGCTACCGTGGTCCTCCATAATGTCAGCAATGAAATTTAAGTAAGACAGGGTGTAGTTCAGGGAGACACGATCTCGCCAGTGATGTTCACCACCTTTTTACAGGAAGTTTTCAAAGGCGTGGAATGGGATTAATCAGGGATAAGAGTTAGTGAAAAATACCTTGGTAATCTCCCAACCACTGATGACATTGCCTTGGTAAGTCACTCAGAAGATGAACTGCGAAACATGTTCAATGAGTTAGGGAGAACAGTACTGTGGGCCTAAATATTAATATGCAGGAAACCAAAAAAAATGTTGTAATGTCTAGGAAGGAAACAGCGGTTTACAATTGGTGGCGATGTGTTGGAAGTTGTAAGGCAATCCGTCTACTTAGGGCAGGTTGTGACCGCAGATCCAGATCACGAGAATGAAATAACTACAAGAATAAGGATGGGGTGCAGTGCATTTGGCAGGTCCTGCCAGATGTATAATGTCAGTTTGCCAATATCCCTCAAGTGAAAAGTATATAACAGCTGTATCTTACAGGCACTCACCTATGGGGCACCAGAGTGGAGGCTAAGGAGATGGGTGCAATTTTAGGTTAACGGCGAAACAGAGAGCTATGGAAGGAAAAATTGTATGTGTAACATTAACAGACAGGAAGTGGGCAGAGTGGGTGAGGGAAAAAAGGCCGCCACCGTCTGGAAGACGTTAAAGTAACGAGCGTTAGCTGATTGGTTTACTAGACGAAGAAAGCGAAGAAGAACGCGGCCGCTGTCGAGTTACACCCTCTCAAGATACGTCTCAAACAAAATTAGCTTCGTTTGGGGGTCAAGGTCGGCCTAGAATGTGGCTTGCGGTGCGATATGATAACGCCTCAATTAGTGATTGCATGTATACAATGTTTACCCATTATTTAAGCGTGATTTTATTTCTATGCCATAAACCATAGGGTTGTATTTACCTACTAAATTCGGCACAAAACTGTCCCCGGGTGGGTGCCCCTTGTTGTCAGAGTATATATAGCGGAACGAATGTATGCACATATAACAGTCCCGCAAGGGGTAAGGGGGCAGTTTTCCTCCCGATATAGGATATTTTGGGGTGAGGGGGAAAGAGATTCGAGGGCACAACCAATTTTAATGGCCACCATCTTAGATTCGACAAACCGAAACTATGCCGCCATTTGTCCCCTGACGTCATACTCACATAGTTCCACCTCTATCAACCAAATTAGACCATGACGTCATCATTGGCACGCGGCATGTTGGTTGTTTCTACAATGCTATAGAATATTGTCACCGATAAACGGTCAAAGCACTCAAAGCCAGGTTTAATTAGACGTGCTACGCGTCCAAGACAGCAGGGAGCTCGTGCGAGGAAGACGAAAACCTCTAGCCCCTCGAGAGCGCAAGGCATGGCAAGTCCCATCTAAAACAGTTCGGCCGCGGCATGGCGCCACTGGATTGATTGGGACTGTGGCATTACTCCCCCTTTCTGAAGGGCAACGACTCGGTGCCGCAACAATGAGGAGCACGAAGACAAGGGACGGCGCATGTGTCCGGCGGCTGGTGTGGCCAGGCCTGAAGTGCTAGCGGGCGTGGTACGGCTTCATCCGTGCGACATGGAAGACTTCGGGGGTCGGCTGTCGAGAGGAGCGAACTGCACCCTGGGGAAGAACTTCATAGTTCACCTCACTGACTTGGCGGAGTACCTCGTAGGGGCGAAAATATCGGCGTAGAAGCTTTTCGGAGCGCCACGCATGCGTATTGGGCTCCAAATCCAGACTTGTTCGCCGGGCTGGTAACAAACAGCTCGGTGGCGGAGGTTATAGCGGCGGGCGTCGAGGGCTTGCTGGTTCCGGATGCGCTGTCGGGCGAGTTGGCGGAAGGCCTCGGCGTGACGAACGAATTAGGCAGCACCCATAAAAGATGAAGTACTACTAGTCGGGAGCAACATGGCGTGCAGCAAGGTTGTGGCTTCGCGACCATGCACCAAACGAAATGGAGTGAAGCGTGTCGTTTGTTGCAGAGCAGTGTTATAGGAAAATGTGACGTAAGGGAGTATGGCGTCCCAGGTGCGGTGGTCTGCGTCAACATACATGGAAATCATGTTGGATATCGTCTTGTTGAGCCGTTCGGTGAGGCCGTTCGTTTGAGGGTGGTAAGCGGTTGTCTTGCGGTGACTGGTGCCGCTCAGGCGCATAACCTCCTGCATAAGGGCTGAGGTGGAGGCCGTTCCTCTGTCAGTTAAAACGATGGCGGGTGCACCGTGACAAAGCATAATATTTTGAACGAAAAAGTTCGCAATTTCGTCAGCGGTACCACGAGGGAGAGCTTTAGTTTCACAGTACCGACTGAGGTAGTCGGTGGCGACCACAATGTAGCGGTTACCCAGCGAGGACTCTGGAAATGGGCCCCGTAAGTACATGCCAACCTGATGGAAGGGGACTTGTGGCGGATTAATAGGCCGCAGTAGTCCGGCTGGCTTGGTCGGCGGCGTCTTGCGACGTTGGCACTCACGACAAGCTCTGACGTAACGCTGTACAATTGAAGCAACCCTGGGCCAGTAGTACTTTTGGCGTATCCGCGCCAAAGTGCGAGAAAAACCCATGTGACCAGAATATGGGTCATCATGGAACGCCTGCAGAACTTCGTCGCGCAAGGCCGCAGGCACGACGAGCAGATAGGCAGCTTCCTTCGGGTTGTAGTTTTTCTTATACAGAACGCCATCGCAAAAACAGAATGACGACAGTCCACGTGAGAAGATTCGCGGGGGTGAAGCAGCGCTTCCTTCAAGATACTCAATGAGAGGCCGTAGTTCACTGTCGTCCCTTTGGTGTTGAGTGAGTACGGACGTGGAGATGGCGCCGAGAAAAATAGAATCGTCGTCGGGATCAGCTCGGTTGTCCTCGATAGGAGCACGAGACAGACAGTCGGCATCACTGTCCTTCCTGCCGGACTTATAAACGATGGTGACATCGAACTCTTGAAGGCGAAGGCTCCAGCGTGCAAGCCGTCCCGAGGGATCTTTGAGGTTCGCCAGCCAACGCAGTGAGTGGCGGTCACTGACGACCCTGAAAGGACGGCCATATAAGTACGGGCGAAATTTGGTCACCGCCCACACAACGACCAGGCATTCTTTTTCGGTGGTGGAATAGTTTGCCTCAGATCGTGACAAGGTGCGGCTCGCGTATGCAATTACGCGTTCGAGACCATCCTGCCACTGCACAAGGACCGCACCGAGGCCGATGTTGCTGGCGTCTGTGTGCAGTTCAGTAGCGGCTGACTCGTCGAAGTGTCCAAGGATGGGCGTACTTTGGAGACGAGTTCGGAGGTCTTCAAAAGCCTTCTGTTGTTTCAGGCCCCAGAAGAACGGTTCGGAATCTTTCGTGAGGCGGGTGAGGGGCTCAGCGATCTGGGAGAAGTTCTGCACAAAACGCCGATAATATGCGCAGAGCCCCAGAGAGCGGCGCACGCTTCGCTTATTGGTGGGCACAGGAAAAGCAGCCACGGCGGCTGTCTTATAGGGGTCAGGGCTAACCCCTTTAGCACTCACGATGTGGCCCAAAAACTTCAACTCTTCGAAAGCGAAGTGGCACTTGTCGGGCTTCAGGGAAATTCCGGCCTACCGAATTGCTTCGAACAAAGCGCGCAGGCGTCTCAGGTGCTCTTCAAGCGTATCAGAGAAGATGACAACGTCATCCAAGTACACGAGAGAGGACTGCCATTTCAGATCGGCAAGAACGGTATCCATCATCCGCTGGAAGGTTGCAGGAGCCGAGCACAGGCCGAAAGGGAGCACCCGGAATTCGTACAGACCGTAAGGTGTAATAAAGGCGGTCTTCTCCCGGTCGCGTTCGTCCACCTCGATTTGCCAATAGCCGCTGCGTAAATCTAGCGATGAGAAGTACTTGGCGTGACGCAGTCGATCCAGGGAGTCACCAATGCGCGGCAGAGGATAAACATCTTTTTTTTGTGACTATGTTGAAACGTCGGTAATAAACGCAGAACCGTAGGGTTCCATCTTTCTTTGCTACTAGAACAACAGGCGACGCCCACGGGCTCGTCGACGGCTGTATCGCGTCGTCCTGGAGCATTTCTTGAACTTGGCGGCGAATGGCATCACGCTCCTTTGAAGAGATCCGGTACGGCGGCTGACATAACGGCCGCTGGTTGGCGTCGACTATAATTCGGTGCTTAGTGAGCGGTGTCTGCCTAACCTTAGAGGTCGAGGCGAAGCAGTCACAGAAAGACTGGATAACGCTTTCGAGGCAGCGTTTCTGATTAGACGAGAGGTTCGGGTTCACGTAAGTTTTTATGGGAGTGGTCGGTGCCTCCACTGATGCCGAGGCTTCGGACAAAGCGTGTTGTCCCGCGAATTCGCCGAGTTCTTCGAAATACGCAATAACTGTTCTGCCAGGCAAACACTGAGGTTCACAGCCAAAATTGGTTACCAAGAGCTCAGTTCGGCCACTGTTCAGCTCGACAATTCCGCGAGCAACACAGACTTGCCGACCAAGGAGCAGCGACATGTTGGTTTCAGCGATGCCACGAGTACCAGTGATGTCGCAATCTACGGTAACAAACATGATAGCTCTTGACGGGATAAATACATCGTCGTCGTCAAAGACGCATAACTTAGTCCCGCGTGGCTCAGGATCACCGTCAACAGGGGGTTGAGTGGAAAATGACACGACCAGCTCCTGAAGGTTGATGACAGCACAGTATTCCCGAAGGAAATCCAAACCAAGTATCAGGTCTTTGGAGCACTCCGGTAGCACGGCAAAGCAACCAGGGAAAGTAGCACCGCGGATCTGGATTCGTGACGTGCAGACGCCAATTGGCGTCACCACATGACCGCCGGCGGTGCGGGTCTGTGGTCCAGACCAAGGGGTCAGCACCTTTCTGAGGGCCGTAGCTCGCCGACTGCTCATTACAGAAAAGTCAGCGCCGGTGTCCACAAGTGCGGTCACATCGCGATTATCAGCGATTACTGGGATTTCGGCAGACACCAGTCGGTCGCAGCACGTCGCTGTCGTTGAGGTCGTCGGGTCAGGATCGTAGCCACGAATCGTCGGGTGGAGGCTCTTGACTTGATCGAATAGCGGCGCCCTACCCCCGGAGGACGCCGTCTTCAGTTTTCTCGATGTGGGGACGCGCCTCTGAACTGGCTAGAAAAAGACGGGCGGCTTGGCGAAGAAAACTGCCTTGGGGATGGCGAACGGGACAGGCGTCGCCGCGAGGTCGTTGGCTGCACGTTATCGGACAGATACTGCTCGATGTTCCGCGGCCGTTCTCCGTAGCGTGGTCGAGGTGCGTCAGGTGAAAACCCCCTTAAGCCCACTCTGCGGTAGGGGCAGTGGCGGAGGATGTGGCCGGGCTCCCCACAGTGGTAGCAGAGCCGCCTATTGTTTGGCGTACGCCAAACGCGCGCTTTGCTCATGGTGGACAAGGGCTCTTGTGGTACGACGGGTGCAGCTGCAGTTGGGTACCGCAGTGAAGGCACAGGAGTGACGAGAGAAAATGCTTGACTCACTGGCCCAGGACGACTTTGTAGTGCTTGACTGTACGTCATCACATAAGGCGCTGGCTGCGGAGCTGGCGGCGACTGAACAGCTCGCCGGACTTCATCTTGGACCACGTCCGGTATGGCAGCGACGCTTGCCTGTGGAGCTTCGAAGCGAAGTTTCTGGAGTTCTTCGCGCACCAGGCTCCTCAAAAGCTCTCGAATCTCCTCAGTGGGTAACGACGTGGGCGTGCAGTGGTGAGCGGCTGCTACACTAGCCTGACGGCCGTAGTGCGCGCTCCGTTCATGCAGAGAACGCTCCATGCTTGTTGCCTCCTTGGAAAAGTCGGCCACCGTTCTTGGCGGGTCACGTACCAGTCCGGCAATCAATTGCTCTTTGACGCCGCGCATTAGGTGGCGTACCTTCTTGTCCTCGGGCATAGCAGGGTCTGTGCGATTGAAGAGTCGCATCATGTCCTCGATGAACATGGCGATGCTCTCGTTCGGCTGCTGCGACCTCGATTGCAAGGCGATTTCAGCCTTCTCCTTTCGTTCGCTGGTGTTGAACGTGGCTAAGAGCTCTCGGCGAAAGATCTCCCAGTTAGTGAAGGAAGCTTCGTGGTTCTCATACCATGTCTTGGCCGAGTCCTGTAGTGCGAAGTACACGTTCTGCAATTTGCGCTCGCCGTCCCACTCGTTGAAGCCCGCCACACGGTCAAAGCTGGCCAACCAGTCTTCGACGTCCTCAAAGATCTCACCGTGGAATGATGGGGGCGACCGAGGTGTGTGAAGGACAAACGGCGGGGCATTCCCGGAATGCTGACTTGTCTGGCTAGCCGTAGCGGATGTCATGGCCCTTGCTGGTCTTGCTAGTTGGCCGAACTCTGGTTGTAGGCCTCGCAGGCGGCGGCTCGCCTTGTGGACTATTGTTGTAGCCACGCGTTGAGAACTGACGTCAAGAGTGTCCTCGAGGTCAGCGTACATGGATCGTTACCCGGCTCCTCCACCAAAATGTCACCGATAAACGGTCAAAGCACTCAAAGCCAGGTTTAATTAGACGTGCTACGCGTCCAAGACAGCAGGGAGCTCGTGCGAGGAAGACGAAAACCTCTAGCCCCTCGAGAGCGCAAGGCATTGCAAGTCCCATCTAAAACAGTTCGGCCGCGACATGGCGGCACTGGATTGATTGGGACTGTGGCAATATCGTGCTACAAGTCTCAGTGCGAGATGTGCTGTTTTCTAGTTGCTGCCACAGATGACGCTATGATCTCATGGTGGTAGCAGACCCCACAAAATCTCGAAACGTGATGAGTAAGAGCTAACGTTCTTAAAAACGCGTTTGAATGACATCGTAGTCGAAATCAAGACGAAGAAACGGTCTTGTACAGGGCACGTAATGCGAAGGCGAGATAACCGCTGGCCCTTAAGGGTAACGGAGTGAATTCCAAGGAAAGGAAGGAGTAGGAGGGGGTGGCTGAAAGTTAGGTAGGCGGATGAGATGAAGAAGTTTGCGAGGACATGGTAGCCGCCGCTTGCACGCTTGCACAAGGCAGGATTGGTTTGGTTTACAGGTTTATAGGGGTTTAACCTCCCAAAGCGACTCAGGCTATGAGGAAGGCCGTAGTGAAGGGCGCCGGAAATTTCGACCACCTGGGGTTCTTTAACGTGCACTGACATCGCACAGTACACGGTCCTCTAGAGTTCCGCCACCATCGAAATTCGACCGCCGCTGTCGGGATCGAACCGGCGTCTTTCGGGCCAGAAGCCGCGAACCATAACCACTCAGCCACCGCGGCGGCTGCACAAGACAAGATGAACTCCAGCGATATGGAAGAGGCCTTTTTTGAACAGTGGGTGTAGTCAGGCTTATGATGAATGTCGTGCCCTCTTCGCTCTGTTTAACACATTGCCATTATGAATTTCAGTTTCTTTTAAGTATTTTCTTTAGAATAATGGAAGATTTTGGAGCCACTGTTATCTATCCTGTTCATCGCGATTTCTGGCCGAAGTCACTACCGACGCGTTCATGCCAACGTCTGCCACGTTGACTCTTTTCCTTGGAATCTCTTCCATTTCCTTGCAAGAAATGGCGCGCTACTGCCTCAAGGCCATTACATGGGAAGCTCGGGTAAGCATCCGCGTGTCTTCTCTATAATTCAAACGAGCATCCATCCCACGCCGTGCTCCATCTCCCGTTTTTCTCTCGCGTGCTTGGTTGTCTACCGAATGCCACTCGCACTCTGGAACACGTTCGGCGGGCCGTAATGTGCTTTCTAACGCCCTGTTTGCTCCGCTCCGCTTTTCCGTCCTCTTCTACTCCCCCTGCTACGTCTGAATAATTTCTAAAACCTGTGGCGAAGCAGAAGATCAACATGCGGAAGTAAAAATAAACTGGGCCGCGCTGCAGGTGCTGCAGGAAGATCTCGTACACGAGAAATGATCCGCTGCGCATTAGCTTGGATTGCGCGGAGTTTTAACGCTGTTGCTTGCTGATACTTCTGTGAGGCCGAAGACACGTGTCTGTTGTGCGACTTCTTTTTGTGCGACTTCTCAAAACATGCAGGAATGTCGCAACTCTAACTAGATGGGGACCTAGTGTGCAGTCTGTCTTGCCGTAAGGTAACGATGGTGAGTACATATTATACGTGTTGGCACTCTGCCTACTTTCTTGCAGTTTTGTTAGGTTGAATTTATGTGTGAACTTTGTACTGTACATTCCTCATAAGTACCTCACACTTCGGCCCTCTCAGGCGATGTTCAAATACCCTCGAATTGGACAGGCGCTGTTCAGCCCTGCCAAACCTTAGCCACCCCTTCAGGGCTATTACTGCACGACATATTCAACACATAAGACACCCCCCCCCCCTCCCACCCCCACCCCCCCGGCTGTAAGACCAAGCGGGCGGGGGGCGCTGCTTAGACATAGGCCGCTCTGTCTTGTTTTCTGGAGCTGTCTTCGCCCAATCAGACAAACACGAGCTGGAGCTCAGGGTCCGGGCTTCGTAGCAGGGTCTCCCAGGTTTCTTTGCTATCTATATTATATGCCCTTCCGGGAGAACGTGGGCATTCCCATATTATGTGGCCGACAGACTCTCTCCACCCGCAGCTTATACCCTATCTGATCTAAAGTCCGGTTAAATATGGTTTATTAGGACCGGCTTAAGAATTTGTAAATTTGGAGCCGTCTCCACGCAACTGCCTGTATATTACTTAATGAGCGATCTGGCGGGGGCCCCAGTATTCTCTGCAATCGATAATGCACTGCAATCTCCCCATATTTTGTGACGCGTTCGCCGCTCCCTTGGTCGAGGAGCCCCGTGCCAGCGCGATGGTACAGACCTCGAGCCAACTCATGGGCCAACTCGTTTCTAGAAACGCCAGAACGCGCGGGTGTCCATAATAAAGTAGTTGTCCTGTCTCTTTTCTTTTGTCAAAGGACCTTCGCTGCCATAGGCGAGACGCGTCCATTGCTATAATTTTGGATGGAAGTTTTTCTGTCGTTTATAATATATTTCACGTCCGTCCCGACGCAGGCCGGTGCTAGAGCTCCCTCTTCCGCCGTCTTCGAAGAGCTGGAACCTAGGATGGCGGCTGTAATGGCGTTTTTGCGGAAATTGAAGATTATTTTTTTAAGCAAAGGAAATGGCGCAGTAATTGTGTCACATATGTCGGTGGACACCGGAACCGCGCCGTAAGGGAAGGTGTAAAGGAGGAAGTGAAAGAAGAAAGGAAGAAAGAGGTGCCGTAGTGGAGGGCTCCAGGATAATTTCAACCACCTGAGGAGCTTTAACGTGCACTGACATCGCACACCATCACGGGCGCCTTTTGCGCTTCACCTCCATGAAACACGGCGGCCGCGGTGCTCCTGCTCAGTAGACAAGCGCCTCAGCCACTGAGCCACCGCAGCGGGTACGTATCTGCGGCTGTCTACTACCGCGGCCACCGTGTATCCTCCGCGGTCATCCGCCGCATCTACGTACGCCGCCTCTCCCTCAGGTTTTGCCTCGAAACGGGTCTGAAGTGCCTGTGCTTTCCTGTTGGTTATGTTCCGGGTGCATGCTCTTTGGTAGGGGTGGAATGTTTAGGCAGTTCCTCATCCCCTCCTCTAGCTGTATCTTGGGGACGGGGCCTCCACCTAGTTGAGGCCTATGTTGATCAAGATTGCCTTGCCTGGCGTGTCATGCGCAGCCTCACAATCTTAGAGGTGAGCACCACTTACGCTAGTCCCCCCCCCCCCCCCTTCCGCCGTGTTGTGCATCCCTAGTACTATGAGTCGTTCCGTAAGTGTGCGCGCTGGGAGTGCCAAAGCTCTTTTGACGCTTCTTCTAATTAAGCCGTTTAGCTTGTCCTTTTCTCCCGCCTTGAGGGGAAGGTACGGCGTGGAATAGCTGACCCTACTGAAAATGAAGCCTTGAACTATCTTTAGTAGATTCTTCTTTTTTAACCCTTGACCCTCGCTTGTCACGCGTCTGATGATGCTCATAGTCTGCATCGCGTTTCGCTCAAGTTTATTAGGCGTCCCTCCGTTATACCCGTGCGCTACGTTAGTTTTAATTTTGGAGGGCGCTTCGCACCTGAGATTTTTTGGGTTGTAAATGAATAGTACCGACTTTTGCTGTCACTCGCAGCTTTGTGTGCGCGCGTCATGAACAGCACTCTGCCGGAAGCAAAATGGATCAAAACAATTAAACAATCAGCTGTATAGGCACGTTTATTATACAGGCAAGGGTGATCCGAAGTCGCATGATAAAGCAGTCGCACACGCATATTCAAGTTGTTTTACTTAAAAAAAAATTGGTGGGGACGCTTGAGCTCCGCCTTAAGGGTACGACGCGAAAGCGTTTATGGGTTAATACACATATATGCATAATTTGTCATTGTCTACTTGACATTCATAGATCCCTGGTAGTCCTCACACCGCTCCTGGCGCAGTGGTGCAGCGGTTAAGCGATGCGCCACTGCCCTGGGGATGGCAGGTACTGTCACTGGTGGGGCTCATGAGACTCAGGTTGCGCTTCCCGAGAAACCTCTCGCGACTAAGCATTAATTTAACTGCCACCTTCCATGGTAAGCATTTCGTTCACAATCCGGTGGGCATGTTGTGATGACGCAACAAAGTTACGTGAGCTAGGTCGTCCGCCTGCCTTCTAGCTTGTTACTCTGGGGATGTTCCGTGTGTTTTTGCCTCATGACCAACAACGCCGATGACGACACTAGATTTTGTGCAACATTAGCACTATAATTCTATTACGGTAGAACTGTCTATAAAATTATTGCAGTTTTCAATGGCAACATGTGGCCTTCAAAGAATAGCTGCAATAAAAAAAAGAGGACCAAGCTTAC
Organism: Amblyomma americanum; assembly: GCF_052857255.1. NCBI lineage: Eukaryota > Metazoa > Arthropoda > Arachnida > Ixodida > Ixodidae > Amblyomma > Amblyomma americanum. The sequence continues at coordinate 132,180,350 of NC_135499.1, forward strand.
TTCGGGGTTGATTTTGAGTCCGCTTAAACAGAATTATCCAAGTATTAGGAATATGTTGAATTAATTTGTGGCAGTAACATACGGTAATATAAAAACCTTGTCTACAACTTTTGGCAGCATTCACTTGTCGTCTGTTTCCAACAGATCAATAAAGTGGGCGTGCAATGCATGAATAACAAATTTCAAGAAAAGAGGAGTGCCGCAATTTAGTTGCTCAGACGTACAGTGTGTGCAGAAGAGAAGATATTTCCAATCCCATCTGGTCCCAAAATATGTGCATGAAAAATAAATTTCCTTCTTGTTTAAAATATTGCGCCTCTTGAAAAGAGACGAACAGCAGCGAGTCGACAAGATCTCTTTGACCTCAGAACTCGGAAAGAGCGCATTCAGTGTACATATGTAAATGAACTAGTTTACGTTACGCAGACTCCATTCCAAATCCCACTAGTCTCAAGTTTACGGGCAGCCTTTCTAAGCCTGAAATAATGCTTTGTGAATGTTGCTTCAAACGCTTGCAAAGTCGCTGTGATTAGGGTGAGATATGACGGTAGCTGCGAAATCTGGACATGTTATAATATTTATTTAACGAGTCAAAAAAATATATCTCGCAGACAGATGTGGTAACCATTTATGCTATGATTAAATATATGATTCGTTAAGATAACAAGAAAAAATTGGCTCGCCCAAAATGGTAATATATCTTTCTATAAACGCGGCTACATTTACATGAAAACGATCTGGTTTCTTTCTATATCTGCCACTTTTCCTTTTGCTTTTCAGAAACGTAGCAGCCGGGAGTACTTAAATTGATTTTTTTCTAGCCATCTAGTGTCCCTACACTTCCGAATTTCTTATAAAAATGGCACCCCTAGAAAAGAAAAATAGGCCCTTAAAAACTGTAGCTTGATAGAGGACTGAAGAACGTGTAAGGTTTGAAATGGCAGAGAAGCTTCCGCATATTTTTTTTTAAATTCCGACTTCCTTAACACCAGCAGATGTGAAGAGTATAGAGAAGTGCGTTGGCTTATCCGTCCTTGCCGCAGATGCCATTATATTCTCTTTTTTTCTTCTGTGGCAAAATAATAGCTGCATAAGGGTACTCCTCCAGCCCATTCGGTGTGAACTTCGGCGTAGTATGTCATTAGCAAAAATCTTCTCAAACATGACATAATGCCAGCTACTCAGGTGTACTGTGAACATGAGGTACAGGTCGAAGGAATTTCACAGGGAATTTTTAGTAGCCTTTAGTAAGCCGTTTCCTCAATCGCTTAAAGTATGAGTGAAAACGAGAGTCTTCTTCACAGATAATTTTCCTGCAGAAGTATGGTTCCTTTGACACCGTATAAAGTTCTGAAAAATCAGAAATATGCTTGCATTTTGGGTTCAAACTCAATGTTCCCTTTTCTGCTACTGGTTCACATGAGCCGGAGATACGGTAGGATTAGCTTCGTGTGATTCTACTGTATACTACTCCTCCGCAGTGACGCGTAAAGAGTTAAGATCGATAATTTTAGGGCAGAGTTCTATTCAGTAGCAGCGGTGCGTCTCACTCCCAAAACAACCCATGACAATGAAGCTACCACCTTCAACGTGTGTCGATCAAGTCAGCGCCCTGAAGTTAATTTTTTTTAAAGGCGGAAAACCTTCTTCCTAAGTTTCACCTTATGAACGGTGTCCTCCTGAGGGCCATTTGGTGTCCTACCCTCACGAAAAAATCAATGAGGACCCGCGTTGTTATCTAGGCGGCACAAAATATCTGTCTGTAAATCACTACACACACGATATGAGGACGCAGCGGAGACGATGCGAGTCCTGTCTAGTGCATGCACACTCATTTCCAAGCGGAAGTTCTTTTACCAGGTTTTCCTCGCAGGATATAAGTGACAAAGGCTGATTGTAAGCCAGGTCTGTCATTCACCTGATAAGCTTCTACACCAGCACAACGGTTGTTAATTTCAATGACGACTGGGCGTTGCCAGTTTTTTCCACTTGAATTAAGTATATAAGAAGCCCGTGATCAAGGTCACACTGACATCGGAGTCCACTCAGGGCTGTCTGCAATTTTACAAGCGTGAATAAGGCATCCACGACAAAAAGGAGAGAAAGCAGGAGGAGGATACAGCCTTGTTTCAGAGTTTACCGTTTGCAAAGGTATACAGAAATTCCTCAGTCAAGCACTCAAAAGGCTTCTCCTTGCGGGAAGCAAGAGCATCAAATAGCTTCAATGGACGATATTCTTCATGAAGGCTTCAAAGCACTGGCGAGATTCTTGCCATCAAAGAGAGCACAGTCAAGCTAGCACAAAAGGAAGCCCATTGCGACCTGCGCAACTCTGCGGCATGTAAGGGCATAATTCAATCTGTTAATTGTCGTGTTTCTTTTTGCTCATGAATTGCCGCTCTGCCTTCCTTCATATTGCGCAAAAATATTCCTGGGAATAATACCTGTCGCCGGGAAAGGGTTTGCTCACTTGGTCATTAACGTTGCCGCCATTCTGCTTCAAAGTATTTTACTTCGAATGGCTGGTGGTTTAGCGTTGCTAAGCACTCAATATTTGCGAAAACACAAGGTTTTGCAGCTGAACACCGCCGCTATGTACCTGTAAGAGCGATTCAGGTGTTCACTGACCAAGGGAGGCAGTTATGCGCGTCTTCAACTTCTTCATCGTTAATGCCAATTTACCCAATGTACGCCGACGATCTATGCTACTGTGCCTCGTTTCTGGAGCAATATTGTCAGCGCCAATGCCTGTCAACACCAACGCGTTTCTTCCGAAACGTTGTCGACGCCAAAGCATGCAGCGCACACCTCTCTGCCAATAATACCGCCACATAGCTCAAAGCGCGAAATTCGTTTGATATTTGATAGGTGTATAAGGTGATAAAATGCGATGTGCAATATATAGCAAGAGACTGTGTTGCAGTTTAACAGAAGGCATGTTCGGATGCGGCGATAGCCTCAGGCGAACACACCTTGTCTTCTTGCTGCAGGTCTTCGTGGTTGGTTTTGATGTAGAGGCTCTTCCACAGTCTTTTACAAGGAGTCACACGTACAGTCCAAAAAGTAGTGATGTGGAAACACTGCACTCAATGGAGAGCTATAGGCTCATTACGTTGTAAAATGTGGATTATACAATTTTTGTTAAAATGTTGTCAAATCGCCGACAATTCTCAATGTCGGTTCTCATTAGCCCTCACCAAACATGTGGTTTGAGAGGCCGCTCAATTCAAACTAATGTACACATTGCGCCTACAATTCTCGAGACTTGCTAGTGATCTTATGATCAGCTTGAGTTGCTTCAGATCGATATTGCGAAGGCGTTTGAGAGTGTTTGCCATTCATTCCTGTTTTCCCTTCTAGATCGAGGAAATGTTGTGTCTACTGTACTTAAAGGGGTGCAACTTTGCAACAACAAATGTTCGACTCGCTTAATTGTCAAAAGTCACTTGTCAAGGCCTGTGCCAATCCGCTCTTCGGCGATACAAGGCTTTCCGTTGCCCCCTCTGGTTTTTGCCCTTTGTCTGCAGCCGCTTTGTTTGAGTGTTCTGTGAAACAGTAATATTCATGGCTTCTCTGTTTTGGGTAATGAAGTCGAAGTGCTTGCATATGCTGACGATCTTGCTTTTTTTCTGCATGGACAAGCACAGCATTGACAAAGTTGTATAGTCAATAGGTTAATTTGGCATCGCCTCTGGCGCTCAGATTAATCGCTCCAAAAGTTCTGGCCTGGGGCTTCGAATATGGGGCTTAACACCGCTCCGTTATGCCGGAAAAAAATGGTCGTGTGTACCGCCTAAATATCTTGGTGTTCTGTTTTATGCACTTAAGTCAAGTGCACATTATTGGAGGGAGTGGTTTCCACTCGTCGATCGTTATGCCCATGGAGTGTTTTGTCCCACCTCGACTTTCAATTTTCGGTCGTGCTGAGGCCTGCAACACCTTCCTCGCAACAAAAAATTATTACTTACTCCAGGTCTTGCACTGCGCTAGACGTTACATCCAGCGTTTTCATAGCATATTCGCGGCTTTTATTTGGGCATTCAATTTTGAGCCGATGAGACATGATAATCTTTGCAGGCCTCTTTGTCCGGGAGGATTGGGCTTAGTTAACCTGTAAGGACATGAGACAGTTAGTTGCCCGTTTTTTTTTCTTCATTGTTCCGTTCCGATCATTAAAGCAATATTGCAGACTAATTTCATTACCCTATTTTCAAATTTAGTGGCTTCTTCAAATTTTACCGAGTGTCCCTCTTTGCTGGGCTTTATGTAAGAAGTTTGTGGTTCTGTGGGTTTCCTGATGGTACGAATTTTCAACCAGTACTTATTTTCTGTTTCGCGTAAGACTGTGTACAGGGATTTGATAACGGTGTTCTTTCCACGCCATGGTATCGTTCTGTGTACTTTGGCCTGAAGGGTCATGATGGGTTAACACGAGTGTGCAGGATGCTGATTCATCCCTGCTCCAAAGCATTTTTTTTTATAAATTAAACACTGAAGCGCCTGTTAATACCTGGCTCCAAAGGAAAAAAAAAACATTTTTGTGCCTTCTGTTTACTGCCATCTGTTTAGTGTACCTGAAACATTTTAATATTGTTTTACTAACCGCAAGGATGCAATTTCGTGTTGGGATGTGTTGCATAGGATGATAAAGAAAGACTGTTTTAAATTCCTAGAGTGTTCATTACCTTGCGGCTACTCATTCTGACTGTGAACCGTATGACATGTTTTTCCTCATTGGAATTCGTACCCTTTGGAAAACGCGCATACGGGACCTGCAACGCCGAACGTGTTGTTTCAGCCTAAAGCCATTTCCGTCGAATGATGCTCCAACTCAGGGACATTTATAATGACAGGGACTTTCTACCGGACTGATTTCAGCTGCTGATCTTTGCTGCCCTTTCAACTGTGTTTTCTGTCTGCAGTGCCGTCACCAGCTGCATGCTTTGTAAATAATCTCCACATTCATAACCTTGTGTCGTAAATACTATTCCGAAAAAAATGTAGCGATAGCCTAGGGTTTTCGTGCAGTGGCCAGCGAAGCTTATCTGCTCGCGCTGCCGCGGGTTCGAATCCCAGTCACGAATAGTTAATTTATCTTTTGTTGCTTTTCTTAACACTTGGCACAAACCCACAAACACCACAAGCATGCAAACATCGCTAGATCTTGCTCGAGGTTTACCTACCAGAAAAGTGTTTTGGCACTATTATCTCCAGTGCATTCCAAAAGCTCCCTATACTGTTCCCATTAGGTAACGTGACTGATTACTGGACTACTCAGACAGATACTGGCAACAAACAAAAAGGCTGAAAAGCAGCCGCAGTACGTGCAGTCAGCGGCCGCGGTAGACTCAACCAGGGCGTCGGTGGAACGTAGCGACAGATCTGTGGTGGTGGCTCAGGCAGGAGGCCAAAATAATGTACCGCTTCCTCGGTACAAACCACAGGTCAAAATCGTCCACGGTGCCTGCACTAGTAGCCATTTCAAGTCGAACTCAGAACAGTCCAAATAATGCTTGTACACTCGGTACACTATGTTTGATATTCAAGCACGTAATGATTCATTCTGGTTTCATAGTGTAATATGTGACAATCTGAGCCATGTACAAGGACAGGCTATACGTATTCATGCTTCGTCTACTTCTGTTTTTGACTTGATTTTGCAACCCGCTCTCTTGAAATACAATCTGTTCTATTGTGCGATTGATTGTGTGCCTAACATAGAATTTGTGTATTTTTATCCTCTTGTCGCTGATGAATGCACGGTCAAAAGCCACTTTGTATCAGATTTCTCGCCTGCCAGAGACGAGGATGTATTAGATTACTTAAACCTTTGCTTTTGCAGCTTTGATGAAACTGATGCTAATGAGCTCTGCTCTAAATTTCAAAGGATGTTCGTAGTGTACTGAACATTTTTAATCAACTCGAAGTAAAAAAAAAAGCTTGTAAATCAAATCCCTCTTCACACCTCGAAACCTTGACATCTAACGCCTGAAAAAGAAGCGTAGGAGCTTAAGGCGCACATGCCTTTCGCAGAATCATTCAAATGAAGCCGGCCTCATTGAGCTAAGCTGTATAATATACTAAGCGCCATTACTTATAAAGGATTTTCCCAAGTTTTATCAACAATACTGAGAAGAAATCTGGTAATTTTTACCAAAAACAAACAATGCTCACCGGTATTGATGCCCGAATGCACGTTGCTGACCAGTAAAAGTGTTATTGTTGAATAAATTACCTTTTACTTTATTAGTGTATTTAACATTGCAAAGTACAGTATTACAACTAGTGTTTTAGTAAATTGTAAAAAAAATGGGGGTACCAGCGGATACAAAGACGCATAGAAAAGAGATGTCAGACACAGACGGGTGCTTTTTTGGTGTATCTTGAATTTCAGAAATTCAAGACGCACCAACTGCCAAAACCTATCGCGTTTATGTTCCGTGTCTGAGCATGATATTCTATCACAACCTGGTCTATCTGTGATGTTCTTGGATTTTAAAACCACAGCGGACCTTGGCCGTTGCGTAATACCGAATATTTACAATGCGTTGTGGAAATTTTCTCATTTCTTGGGCATCATTTTTGTTAATCTTTTTTGTCTGGAAGTATACCACGCGACTGGAGGCTGACCCATGTTGTACCTCTTCACAGGAAAAGATTTACTACACTACTTTATAATTATCGCCTCATGTCGTTATCATCACCGTGCTCCAAAGTTCTTAAACATATTACAGCTAATTCATTAAACCATTTTTAAGCAACTGCATATTATCGGCTTTCCAGCAATGATTAATGGAGAAGTTTTTTTACGGTCACTCAACACACATCCATCATTCACAAGTTTGCTCATGTTCTTGACAATTCAGTATAGGTCGATGCCATTTTTTCTTGATTTTAGCAAAACTTTAAAATTATTTCCCCACTGCAAACTTGTCCACAGACTTCATGCAATTGGTCTTCTCATTTTTTTAGTACTATCTCAGAGTTTGCGCCTTTATATAACCACTTTCAGTACGTAAGCAAGGAAGGCCGTTGCTCTAACAAACTTTCAGTCTCTGAGAGGGTATGATTGGGCCGTTATTGTTCCATAAATGACATTAGCTGCAAGCCATCATCACTCGTCCTGTTGAATATTTTTTTGTTTGCTGACGATTGTGTTTTGTGCAATGAAATTTTTTGTCCAGGCGACAAGTTCTTGCTTAATTCTAAACTGCGTAGTATCATTGAATGGTGTTACGAATCCGGAATCCAACTTAGTGATAACAATGCCGTATTTACGCGAATAACTTAGATAAGACAGGTTTGTCGTTTTGAAGAAATATTTCATCATGCTTTTTCGCGCAGTGAATTCATTTATCCTCCACGTCACATTTCGCATATGGATCACACTCGCAGATTGCTATTCCATCTTGCAAAACTGCCACTTTTTTGAGTCATTAACACCAGTAGATTTACCGAGTGAAATCGCTTTATCGTAGCCACAGCCGGTATTTAGGGTGACCAGTTTATCAAAAACGCTCCAACTAAAACTGCATTCAAGAAACCGTTGTAACTAAATTATATTACTGTTTGCTTCGTTATGTTTACGCATTCACTTTTTTTTGTAACTACTTCTCTCTCTAATGCTATTCCACCCTTGAGGTGCTCATAATATATAAAAACAAATAGCTGCCCTTTCTCGTACAGCTTCCCAAACCGATACCTTTTGGAAGTTAAAGACTGCATGTACTTCAGAGCGACACTAACGAGCAAATATACTCCCAACGTGTTCTCTACTTCTACCTGTAACCTGCTTCCTGAGAAAAACACAGGCAAGTAAATGCCAACGTTCGAGATTTTGCGTAGACATCCATGTTCGACATACACTTTAGAAAGCGCGCCCTTTCTGCGGAAGATTCAACATAAACTTTTCAGCCCATATTTTCTAAATAGCAAGCACGAACCCATCCAAAAACTTGATACTTCAATATGGCTTACAATCTCTGCAACCTGAGTGAAAAACTTGATCTCCAAAATTTCTCTTTTTTGCGTAAAAATAATAGTTTTTCCTGGGCTCATGACATGTATCTAACACAGCTAGCGTCCTGGTAAGCTAAAAAATTAACATCATACTTACAGATAACAAACAGCTTAAACTTTCTATGCCTGTATGATTCCCTATGCTAAGCAGCGTCTTTCACCATTCATTACTAACGCTGATGCTGATAACAGGCCTTTCATTGACTTCCTTTTTCCTTCACGTTTTGCTTTGCACTTTTTCTTATCCATCATGTATTTCCTCCATGATGGACCGGCAGTATATTGCAAAAAACACAAATAAATAAATACTCAGTCTCTCACGCACACCTATCCCCCTAGCCTTCAGAGCACTGCTTAGTTTCAAAGATTCCAACACGGCAAATCTCTCGGACTGAATTGTTCGTCCAACTATCCCTTACCCGCAGCATTTTGTGAAAAACTGAAACGCCGCATTTATATTCTGGAACACACACGACCATTGAGCAGTCTCCGCTCGAAGGTAGGGCCGTGAAATTCAGTTAAAACCTTCACGACATTTTGGTGTGGAGAAAGCTTCTAAATAAAGAAGTAAGAAGAAAGGGCCCCACATGAAAGGGTTGGACGGAACATCCCACAGGCGGCGGCTTCCTCAGGCAAGCTGTGCGGAGTTTGCGGCCGGCAGTTACCTAATTGCATTTTCGCTCAGCGCCGGTCCTCGTCCTCTCTGGAGATCCAGGAGAGGGAAGATGAAAGGAACTCACTCTACGCCTTTCAAAGGCAGTCCTTTCAGGATGCGCGGTGGACCCCTAAGCCTTTCGAGAAAATCACGAGAGCCCGCTCACGCGCGACTGCAAAGCCCCGATTCGGGTGCAGAGAAATAAAATCGCACGAAAGATAAAACTGAGGCCTAGGCCTGAGAAGTCTTTCCTCCAACTTGTCTCTTGTTTGTTTCGCATGCGTGATGCTTTCTTTGAACCGTTCCACTTTCACGGAGGAAAATGAGTGTACTTTCCTCAGTCCGCAGTTTAGTGATTTCGCGCTGGACCACGTACTTTTCTTCATCGCCGGCGGCTTAGTGTTTAAAGGGAGGCTGGTTTGTGAGTTCATGCGTGCGTGCGTACGTGCGTGCGTGCGTGCGTGCGTGCGTGCGTTTGTACGTGCAAGAGCTGTCATATTTACTTGCACGACGCCGAACAACGTAGCGCAAGAACCCAGGAAGATTGGTTGCCGTGTAGACGTAAACTTTGTCTCGCTGGCAAAAGCCACGTGCCCGCATAAACAGAAAAAAATAGGAGGACGACAAGTGCAGAGGCTTCAAAGAACGCAGATTTTTTTTTAAATTCAGAAGAGTTGTTTTTTACTTCCCTCTTCTATCCAGTGCAAAAAATAACTTTGTGAAACCTGAAAGATACCTGAACGATCGCGACAAAGGACATGATAATGGATTGAGTAGAGGCATTACAGGAAATTTTGGGTTTTATTGCAACAACTGCGGTTACTCACCTGAACTCCCCATCTGCTCCGTAGAGGGCAGGCATCCTCTCCAGATTGTGGGAGAAAGTGTACAGACAGCAGAAATATATAAACTTCAGGAATAATTCCTTCGATTCCTTGCCGTTTACTAGGCATAGGCAAAATTTTATTATTTGGCGGCATATGGCAACACATTTATGGTTGTGGGTTTTTGTTTTGGCGTAAAGGAATTTTTTGTGCTTGATAAGTAATGATATTTTCAAATAAATGTTAAGTTAAAATCAGTCCTCGTGCTGCCTCTATTGTAGGCTCGTCCCTAGAGCGTCCAAGCCGTAAGAAAGTCATGGATAATAGAATAGCTCAAAAACGTATCCTTGTAGACATTCTTGGCGCTTTCTTTGCCATTTTTCTTCACACAAAAAATGTTTGGGGTGAAAGGACATAACCAAAATAACTTTCTCCTGACGAGGCGCCGACCCTCACATAGGGCTCGAAAAGCTGAAATAATGGGGCACTTGGACGTACAAAAAATACTAGCCGTGCGGAAATACAAATATGTAATCGTACATGAGGAAATGTATATTGCCATAGTGCCATTTCCCAATTACTATAGTACCATTTCCCAATTGCTATAGGTATGTCACTTTAGAAATTTAATGAAAATCAGGTGCTGTCCAGCAATAATAAAGGGGTACACAAACAAAATTCTGTACGCGAACAAACAATATGATTTGTTTCATAGGCGTATGGAGGTGCCTCCTAGCAATTTTTAGTGGCAGGCCTTGAGTGGAACATTAATTATAATTTTGAATGTTGTGCGAGGAGCACCTTGGCCTTTCCACCCGGATCGAGTAATGTCATGGTGCATTTTCCCACGTTATTGTGGCATTACCGAACCCAGTGGTTGTTCTCAGGAACCATCAATGCCTGCCTGTGACGCTCGACGACATTAGTGGCGTGGTTGTCCAGGATGGCCGATCCACCGTGACGCCACGGTGTACTTCAGGACTCGTGCCGACCAACACAAAAATTCCGGTCCAGAATCGCTAGTATTTAATTATTATCGATGCGCACTGGTGTTTTAGGCTCTTTTATATAATCACCAGGCCAGTGGCCGGAATTCAAGGCAAAAAAATAAAACGGACATCCAGCGCTTTGCGCACGTAGCCCTTAAATGAAACTCGCAGGTATAACTAATGACCTTCGTCAGATTCAGAAACAATGCTTGAACAGTAATGGTCACCGGAAATGTATCGACTGCTCTTGAACCGGAGCCAGGAGTTGCGTAATGATGCTAGAAAGAGGTGAATTGCATGTCCGCGGTTCTAATCATGCAGATCGATGCGCCTAACGAGCCCGACCTCCAAGTGGAACTTCCGTAGACCGCACTCAGCGACCACCGCTCGCAAGCGCAACAAAGCCAGCGAGCTAGGAAAGGGCGAGCGAAACACAGTGTCTCGATGCAAACTATGCGTTCGGAGGGCCGAGCGCATCAAGTGCAGCCAGGCAGCAGCGGCCAGCCATGCTCGCTGGAAATGAAGGAGAGCCCAGCTTGGCTCGTTTCGAGGGCGCGCGCACAAAACCTGGTGCCGGAAATGGAGGTCCGCAATCAAGGCGTGCGGCCGGGCGGAAGAAGTGAGTTGCTAATGTGATCCGCTCGGAGCAACGTTCCCCTCGATGGAGATGCGGGCACGCCCACCGAGCTGGCTCGTGGAAAAAGTTTCAGGCAGCTTTGAAGAAAGGGGAAATGGGAAGATAGGGGAAAAACACGCTCGGGCCTGTGCGAGACAGATTGGGGATTCAAGGTGTTCACTCTGGTAACCACACTGGGTTCTTCACTAGAGCTAGACAGTGGCGAATACAAAGAATAAACACAAATGTATTGTGAGCAGAGGAAAAGCTAAGTAAATGTTTCAGTATCAATGAACGCCTAAATCACCTCATTAGGGAAGGAACAAAAGAGGACATGAGGGCTTGGTCTGTGGAGGAGGGCTGAAGATTAATCTCGACCACAGGAGGCTTTTTAACGAGCACTGCCATTGCACACCGCTTCACACTTTTACTGCTCCTCTCAGAAAATATAAAACCAACACAAAAGAAAGAGAGAGAGAGAGCACAGAGCAGCAAGGTTTTGCTAGGCTTAACGCGAATTCAAGATATGTGAAAAGGAGCTAAATTCTCCTCCGCGGAAATATTTCCGTATCTGACGAGATTCAAGCCAGTGATCTCCTGAGCATCCACCGAGCGCCAGTACCATCGCGGAAGGTTCTCAAAGGCAGAGAGCAACTGTACTAAGTTTATAGGTGTGTCGCAGCCCTCTCCCTATATTGCTCGCCTTCTTTTTTTTTAAGTGTTCAAAATGTTCTCCACCACGCGGCATGCAACTTAGCCGGCACACCACGCGATAAACGAGTTTAGATGGACACGAGGTGGAATGTGACTTCCTCACTTGGTCAAACCTATTGAAACAACTCAGACTGCAAAACTTTGGGGCGCTGCTGAAACATGCAGAAGTTAAATCTGTGCGTGTTTTGAGGGAGATACCCAAGTCGCATTCTTGTATTGTTATGTGTGCTATTGTTCTTCTACAAAATAGAGATGCCTTGCAAAAAAAAAAGTTGCACAACAGGACTATAAGAGAAGAAGAGAGGTGCGCATGTGCTTTTTCGGTACGAAGTGGTTCAAAGTTGTCCTTGGAATACTCTTTTCGATGATTTTCCTGGGAAGGAAATGAGGAGGATAGCAGGCGAAGATCCTCGTCAAAAGTAACGAGGAGGCGGCTGTCAGACGGCTGTCAGAAGAAAAAATTTGCCTATAAAGCTTGCCTACTTTGAACTGCTCATGTGCTATCTATTTATCAATGAAAAAAAAAATTGGTTTAGGGGCCAAAGTTGAAGCCGCGGCTTTTTTTTCATGTCTCCTGATGACTGGCTCCTTCCAACTGAAAAATTTTCCGCTAACCTCAGCAAGAACTTAAATATTAAGCTCTACCTTGGCAGCAAAGAGAGGGAGGAAGAGAAGCTCTTTAATAAAAGAAAAGAGAATTTAGCCGGCATTTAAAAATCGCTGGCATGGTACTCTGCGCGGGGAAGGGAATTTGCATATAAGGGCAGAATAGCGTGATGCGTAAAAAGTAAAATAAAACAAATAAAAAGGAAAGAAGGAAAAATGCAGCCTCTAAACGCGTACTAAGGTGTCTCGACAAGTAATGAGGTTACATATGAAATGATGAAGTGCGTAGTCCGACCAATAGAATAAGAAAGTTCACTCCATGAAGAATGTACGATGATGACATGTAAGGTGAAACTATAGCTTGTCAAGATGTCCATTGTCCTTTAAATATGCAAATACAAAGTTCATTGCATGTCTCTGTTGCCTTGCGCAGGCTAATGAGCCTAAAACATCGTCGATTGTTAGAGACATTGGGGAGAGCTTCTCCATGCAATGTTCATAGGGCGCACGCTCGTCAGCATACGCAGGGCACTCAAGCAGGATGTTCCAGGGTTTCGTTCGAGCCTGAGTTGTCAGAAAGCGGACTGTTCATTTGATCGAAACGGTATCGGAAGCACTTGGTAAATGATGCGTTCAGGCGAAGTCGATGATCGCGCTTGAGTGGCTCGCTGTAGTCGCACAGTCGTACGAGCACATACACTCAGTGCCGTACTTTAAGCAAAATAAGCCGTCTCATGGCGCTTCTCTAAAAAATACATCGTGTCCAGCTACGTCTACGCCCACAAGTCGTCGGAGCTCAATGAAAAGCATTTAAAACAATTTCTTCATTCATTACTCTGGAGCCAAATGGTGTCCATCAGGGCTTTAAGAAACGAGCACACACCATTGTAGGAATGTGTGAAATGTGTATCTTTTCATCCAACATAAAACATTAGCGTGTTAAGCAAGCAGTAAGGGGATATGTAAGTATATGAAGGGAATACGCTGGCTGTATTGATGTTTAAATGTGTCTACTCCTTAATCGCAAATGTTTTATATGTTTTTTCGGGATTCTAGTGCATGTTTTTTTTTATGTAAGCCGAACCCTATATGTTATGATGTCGAGCACAGATGGCCAGAACCATCTGGGCTCTTTTTTTTCTCTCTATCGTTATTAAAATAATTCCTCTATTCAACCTGTCGAGCTAAGCTCTGTCAGGTGGAGGATAATGATTGATTCAGATACCGGTCCTGTTTATAGCATTAGCGCTAGGCACTCTAGCATAGTTAGTATATTACGTGTTTCGCTTTTCCCCGCTACTGAACCAAATTTTTCTTTGAAAAAAAGAAAATAAACAGTCATACTCACGTGTCCTCCGAAGTTCGCTCCAGATTTTCTTTCTACCCCCCCAACGAACCCGTCACCTGATGCATGTCAAGCTTTGCCACCGACCTGAAGTTTAGATTTATGAAATTCCCTAATATCGCATGCAGCTAACAACGAGCTAATTTGCGCGCAGCCGGGTCCGTGATCTCAACTCAAGAACTTCGTAATCCCGGAAAGGAGAGTACTGGGGCGAAAAATCCGGATACCATTGCCGGCGTACGAATGAGATTTCAACATCAAGGGCACTTAACGCAGTTTAGTCCCTACCTAAACAAGACCGAACTCAAAGTTTAGGTCTGTTCAACGGCGCACGCGCAATGTGACGGTGGGAATACTCGAACTAATTAAGAAACTGCCCCCGAGTGCGATCGATAGACCTTGTTGGCCAGCCGGCGCGTTCGCAAACAAATCTGCGTATACAGCTGAAGCGAGTCAGGTAATTTACGGACCCTCAGGGAAAATGCCTTGCGGGGAGAAAACTCAGTTATTATTCGTTGCTGGACCAAATCCGTGTCGTTAATATACTTCCGGAGTCCTACCTTTCGCAATGCACGGGCTCGCGAGTCTGGAAAATAGGCTTGCAAGGGCCCAGCGGGAAATGTGGCGGCTGGTATTTTAAAGTAAAATGTGCGCTGAAATAAAAAAATAACTTCGTTCCTAGCATACATGGCTGTGTGCTTTGGTCAAAAGGACTGCGGCAGCCCGATTAGGCTTTTCCCCAATACTAAACGGATACTTTCACACGTGACGAATGTCTTGCCACAGCAGCCTGCCCCAGTGTTCCGTATGTGTCCCCGTGACTCCGCTAACGTTGGGATGCTCTGCTATACTCATAAAAAAAAACCTTGTCAAATGGTAGCAATTTCAGCAGTTACAAAGTGACCACTTTTCACTACTTTTTACTGCATATTTACTACACTGCTGAAAATACTTGGTAAAAGTCGCCCTTTCCTACCTTTTAGTACCTATGGTGGCCAATTACTAACTGCTTAATAACCTTTTTGAACCCTAAAAACAAGTCTTGGAATATAACTGGACCCGCCGCGGTGGCTCTGTGGTTAGGGCGCTCGGCTACTGATCTGGAGTTCCTGGGTTCGTTCCGCGGCGGCTGCGATTTTATGGAGGCAAAACGCTAAGGCGCCCGTGTTCTGTGCGATGTCAGTGCACGTTAAAGATCCCCAGGTAGTCGAAATTATTCCGGAGCCCTCCACTACGGCACCTCTTTCTTCCTTTCTCCTTTCACTCCCTCCTTTATCCCTTCCCTTACGGCGCGGTTCAGGTATCCAACGATATATGAGAGAGGTAATGCGCCATTTCCTTTCCGCAAAAACCAATTATTAATATTAATATTATTAAGATAATTGGCTGAGCCTGTGTCTGAATAAAGTGGTTTTGTAATTGAAAATTCCAGAAGCGTCGTGCGTTTACGGGCACTAATTTATATAATCGCGGTTTATAACTGAAGCTGTTATCTAGCTCAACAGGTCAGAGCCATTAGTCTGTAACTGAGAGTAAGATTTACGGAGTATATAAGCTGGAGAGAGAATTACTCCTGCTAAGCCTGTGGACCGGCCCGTGCACTCTCCTTATCATTCCTGCTTCATTTGCAACAACTACTCTTGCATCCGCAGTGAGGGCGTGGCTAAGCACATTTAACGCGACAGCGTTAATTGGCTCGTGTCGCAGAAAAGTCGGTGTCGTCCACGTCTGGCCGTGAGTGAAAACTGGCGCATCTCGGTGGACACCTGAACCACGCCGTAAGGGAAGGAATTTTCGTTCCCTTACGGCGCGGTACGGGTGTCCAGCGAGAATTGTGAGACAAGCGTAATTTCATTTCATTTCCTTGAAACCAATTTTCATTTCAATTTCCTTCCCTTACGGCCCAGTTCGGGTGCCCACCGACATATCTGAGAAAGGCGTCGTTTCCTTTCCTTAATTTTTTTTTTCATTTTCCTTGCCTACCCCGCGGTTCAGGTGTCCACAAAGATATGTTTCCTTTCCTTAAATTGTCCGGGCAAGGGGTCGCACCGAAGAATCATGCCGTTCCGTGGATTCCTTGGCAATGCTGCAACACGCTTTCGCGTCCTGCTTTTAAATGTGAAGCTTGAGCGCCCTCCAAGTTCTGTTTGATTTGCTGTTTTCTTGCTTCCTGAACCTTTGTGTGTGCCTGCAGGTAAGCCGAAAATCCTACTGGCCCCCATTACGACCCGACGCGGTGGCTCAGGGGTTAGCGCGCTCGGCTACCCGGGCTCGAACCCGACCGCGGCGGCTGCGCTTTTATGGAGGCGAAACACTAAGGCGCCCTTGTGCTGTGCGATGTCAGTGCATGCTAAAGATCCCCAGGTGGTCGAAATTATTCCGGAGCCCTCCACTACGGCACCTCTGTCTTCCTTTCTTCTTTCACTTCCTCCTTTTACTCTTCACTTACGGCGCGGTTCCGGTGTCATACGATATATGAGGCAGATACTGCGCCATTTCCTTTCCCCCAAAACCAATTAATAATAATAATAATAATAATAATAATAATAATAATAATAATAATAATAATAATAATAATAATAATAATAATAATAAATTATTATTATTATTATTATTATTATTATTATTATTATTATTATTATTATTATTATTATTATTATTATTATTATTATTATTATTATTATTATTATTAAACCATTACGAGAAGCGTCGGCGGCGTATGTTGCTATGAGCATTCGCAGATGCTACAGAAAATCCCAGCAATCGCAAGAAAAATACGATGACGTAAAAAAAAAGCGGTCGTAAACGCCCGCCGCTAACATAATGCAGCAGTTTCCGATTAAGCATACTTGATTCGTCTTATATATCCTCCTCTGGCTAACCTAATGTTCGGCCAATATTCCTGACTTGGTACCAAATGTCTGAGCAACCGTTCGTCGCACAGCGTTCCGGATGTGTCATATCATTTCTCTTTGCATATAGATTACATGTTCTAATTAAATTAAAGGCAAGCTTGCGACAGAGCTTCGAATCGACGAGAAATGCCCACTCATTTGTATGCTTTCCCAGACCACCACTTCCTTCAAGGTGCGGTTGAGGTGTTCTTGCAAGATATGAGGAAGTTAATGCGCCCTTTCCTTTACACAAAAACAACTTTTCTTATTAAAATAAGACTTATTAAAACTTCTTTCTTATGAAAAGCTCGACTACTGATCCGGAGTTCCCGGGTTCGAACCCGACCGCGGCGGCTGCGTTTTTATGGAGGCACAACGCTAAGGCGCCCGTGTGCTGTGCGATGTCAGTGCACGTTAAAGATCTACAGCTGGTCGAAATTATTCCGGAGCCCTCCACTACGGCACCTCTTCCTTCCTCTCTTCTTTCACTCCCTCCTTTATCCCTTCCGTTACGGTGCGGTTCAGGTGTCCAACATTATGAGACAGATATTGCGCCGTTTCCTTTCCATATAGTTATATAATTGGTTTTTTGGAAATGGAATGAAATGGCACAGTATCTGTCTTATATATCGTTGGACACCTCGACCGTGCCGTAAGGGAAGGGGGAAAGGAGGGAGTGAGAGAAGAAAGGAAGAAATTGGTGCCGTAGTGGAGGGCTCCGGAATAATTTCGACCACCTGGGGATTTTTAACGTGCACTGACATCGCACAGTACACGGGCGCCTTAGCGTTTTGCCTCCATAAAAACACAGCCTCCGTGGTCGGGTTCGAACACAGGAACTCCAGATCCACAAAAACTAATTATTATTATTATTATTATTATTATTATTATTATTATTATTATTATTATTATTATTAGCAGGAGCGCATTTCGCAGAGCCGGGCGTGGTCCGCTACTGTGCATGCGCCGTTACAATGGCAACCGGTTGCGCCGGAACCAAAGGTGTTCACCGCACGCCTTCACCGTCGCCGTAGCCGCTGCTCCTTACTGCGCATGCACCGCGTTGCGGCGTTTTGGGCGATGCGCTCGCTCCTCAGCCGCAAACCACGGAAGGAGAGCGGTCGTGCTCGTCACGGCAGCAGTATAGGCTGCGAGAATTTGTCTTCCGATCCAGAAGTCGTCACATGGTAAAAGGCCGGCCGGCAGAAAGACAATGAAGCGACGAAAGCCAAACGAGCGTCGCAAACGGCCCTAAAGCGAGAAAAACTAGTCGCCAAGCTGATCTGGAGTTCCCGGGTTCGAACCCGACAGCGGCGGCTGCGTTTTTATGGAGGAAAAACGCTAAGGCGCCCGTGTGCTGTGCGATGTCAATGCACGTTAAAGATCCCCAGGTGGTGGAAATTATTCCTGAGCCCTCCACTACGGCACCTCTCTCTTCCTTTCTTCTTTCACTCCCTCCTTTACCCTTCCCTTACGGCGCGGTTCAGGTGTCCAACGATATATGAGACAGATACTGCACCATTTCCTTTCCCCCAAAACCAATTATTATTATTATTAAGCGGTCACTTGATTGATGGAAGACTCCATCAAGCGAGTTTGGCTCGCCTTTCCCGCCGTTGTCGGTCACGTGGTTAAGGCCAAGCTTAGCCGCCGACTAGGTGTGAGACGCTATGCCTTTTGCTACGTATATCCTTGTCCAGCTGAGCTATGCCAACGCTGAACTTTTTGTAGATGTAATGGCCGAAAAATTGAGGTGGTGGGGGAGACAATGATGTTTACTTAATATCGCGGCGTAACGTTTCTTGGTGTCGTAAAGGTAGGGTGCCCGGCTCGCCAACCCTAAGGGTAGAGGCTGGATTTTGCTATCATAACAACGACAAACACCGGGTTTTCCACCGAGCAGGATCCTTATTACTGCCGACTAGTTAAGTCTCAGTCGAAGTATGATTTACGACCACTACTCTCCGGTAACTCTCACTGGAGTCGGGTAGCTGCTCCTACTGAACATATAGCTGTTTTTTAATTCTTTCAAAGTACAAAAATTTAACAAGCCTCGCCAATACACTGAACCATGAACCAGATAACATGTGTCAAAACAGTTACTGCCAGTTTTTTATTAAATATTACTAGCTCTTTCTTTGTCACTTGCAGTTTTCTTTACTTGCTTCTTGAGGTGGTAACTTTCACTACGTCTCTTTTTACTAAGTGAATTTACTAAAAAGGTGGTGGTGCGTGGGACAATTATCTAGTTAATAGTTACTCCGACCTCTTTCTTCAGAGCGTGTATACTGTAATTACCATTCGCTAAAAGGGATTTTCATAATAGCGCGCTATAAAGCTCAAAGTAGAAGACGTATTTGACTCGTGCGCTTCCCGGAAGGAAATAACCAGGCGCAACGAGACGCGCAGTCAATTCTCATTCCTCAAAACATTGTGCAGTGGCATCCTGATGAAAACTCATGTTTCTGTTCATGATTCATGTTCATTCCCGCATTCGAGTTTAAAAACCTTGCACCCAGATCTCAAGCTTCGGCTTCCATCCGGCCTACCATGACGTGAAGCGACTTTGTTGTGTCGCCTGTGGCTTGCTATAGCTTTCACCAAGCACTACTCCTTCGTAACAGGTATAGCTGACAGCCCTGCATGTGTCATGTGCGGGTGTGATGAGACAATAGCCCACATTCTTGGTGAATGCCCTGCCTACTGCGCCGAACGACAGTCTCTCTGCCGTGCACTGGAGCATCTCGACCTGCGCCCACTGACGGAAACGAAGATTCTCGGCCACTGGCCGCGGGCGTCGTCGGCGGTGAAGGCCTCCAAGGCATTGCTCCGCATTTTGAAGACTTCTGGTCTGCACGAAAGGCTGTGACTTTACATAGTGACTTTAATTTCCTGCAACTGTCTTTTCTCCTTCATCTTTTTCTCCCCTCACCCCTTTCCCCCCGTGCAGGGTAGCAAAGCGGCTATTCGTCTGGTTAACCTCCCTGCCTTTCCTCCTCCTCCTCCTCCTCCTCCTCCTCCTCCTCCTCCTCCTCCTCCTCCTCCTCCTCCTCCTCCTCCTCCTCATGTTTCTGGGCTGTTATAGACGCGGTATGTTTAAACCATTGGAAGGTATATGTCCAATATGCAGTCATCACTCTTCTTCCCCAAACACCGCCGCACAATGCAAACTAATCAATTGTATCTAAGGGAGAATGGCCCTATGTTCTCTTGCAGTCAACATTTGATATTGCACCGCGTTTCCTTGTACTAGTCTTCGTTCTCTACGACCTTATTACATATAAACAGCTCTAAGGCTGCCTTGCTTTCTGAGATGTTCACCGCACTTAACCAAGACGAAGCGTAAGAAGACAATTATCATTGCCTCACTCTAACTTCAAGGCAGGAAGGTCGGGTGAGTGCATTCAGATAACATATGTGCCCTTGTTGTTCATTACCTAAGTAAGAAAGAATGAGGATAATTAAATTATTCTCGTCTATAACTTTTAGCTTAGAGCAGATCAGTAATATCAGGGCTAGATTATGTTTTGTACATGCGGGTTCGCTTACGTAGCACTACTTTCGTGCGCATTTCGATGGAGGCGAAACGCACACACCCCAGTGCTTTGCAAAGTTAAGGCTCGCTAAGAGATCCCAGGTTGCCGAAATTATTTTCCAGGTCTTCTGTATTGTGTTTCTCATAACCGAGGTGTAGCTTCAGGGTATTGAGCTTTACTAGTTCATACAGCGTACTATGATATCCGCAAGAGCTCTCTCCCTGAATAAGCAAAGCTAATAACTAGGCCTTTAAAGTGTGAGAAAAGCTACAGATACGAACACTTGCTTTTAAACCGTGCGATCATTGTTTTTGGTTAAGCTTAGCGACGTAATTTCAGGCGTTATCATCTCGATTCGAAAGCTATCCGCTTCCCAACAATATATTCGCTCTGACGTGCGTGTAGGGGCCTTCATTGATTCGTAAGCCATTAGGGATGCTTTCGACTTGTGTAGAATTCGTCGGCTTCTAATTACGCTCCTGAAATGAGCAGAATCTCTGAAGCTATACCTTTTTTTACTGCAGAAGACCCTTCCTTTTTTTTCTTATTCCTGCAGTTTTGGTGTCAACCATAAAATACCTCAGAACTAGCTAAAATTATGAATCCAGAATTCGCTTCCTTTTCTGTTGTTATCTGCCACCTCTTACGGTCTTTTTGCGGCACTTCTCCGTCGAAACTTCCTCTCTGCTGCTAGGTCGCAGCCTGCGGAGCTTTGAAAATAAAAGCAAAAAAACTCGACACGAAATACAGCCAGAAAACATTATATAAACAACATTATAAAAGAGAAGGAATTCAGGCGGTAGCATTTCATGGATGGTTACAAGTTTTGTTAGTTTTTGGCAAACGAAGGCTTAAGCCCAAAGAAAAAGAAATGGGGGCCTGTTTGTAGTGAAGTGCAGACTTCGTTAGACATTCAAAAAAAAATTCAGCCACTTTCCTTGTAGCAACGTTCTTTCGGCCAGGTATCACCAAGTTTTCCCCCAGCCAGCACCGGGAGCTCTGCTCCTACGCAAGCTTTGACAGTGCGCAGCTACTATGCCTCTTTTTCTCCCCTGCTAATGAAGCTCACATACGACTTGAAAGATGGTGCCGGAAACTCTATAAGCAAGTAAAGCATAAAATGTCATCAGTTTGTGTAGTGGCAGAAGCTGTATAAGCAAGTAAAGCATAAAATATCATCAGTTTTTGGCTAATGAGACCTAACAACAGCCACGTCGGCACCAAACGTACCGCGTGTCATAGCAATGAGATTATTATACTCGTGAAACAAAATTAATTACGGTTCTGAAAACTCCCGGCGCCTCTCATACCAGTCGGCGCATGTTATGGAGTGGTTTGAAGCGCATTTACTACCTTTAAAAATCAGGAAACAGCTGCGTTGCACGAAGACTAAAATCACAGCCAGCTGCGAGCTTTACTTTAATTATGGACAGATGCACGAACACACGCACGCTCCAACCCTATTTATGCATCCTGGACTGAAGTAGTGTATGCCTAATTTCGGCGGAAAATGTTAGCAAGCATTTTCACATTTCTGGTGGCTGCTGCTTTCCCTGGTGAGTATTGGAAAGGGTGTCATAAAACTTGTAGCACTGTGCTATGCAGATGTAGAGTATTTCTGAAGATTTGGTGTGTGGACAAAAATTTATTTCATGCATATTCCCGGAGAAAAGAATTATTTTTGTGTTGCCGCGCTGGTCAGTCTGCTGGCATTCGTTCCAGCGGACGTAGCACGCACGTGTGCTCGTTAGCTCTGCTTTTCATTGGCCTGCTTTACCGGACAGCGCAGAAGTATTTTTTTTTCCTGCGAACACGCATCCTGCACCCTTTCATCCCTGACTGCAAAGTCGAGCACACGTCTCCACGGAAATAAAATTTATTTCATTTTACGGTCAGTGAGGTTTAGTCTGATCAACGCTCAGAACCTGCCTCGAGAACCTGCCATGGTGCAAGGCTACGACTGGTGCCCTACGGAAAGCACCAAAGTTATTCGACCCGCAAATCTGGTATTCCCATACTTTCGAACTTTTGCATTGCTTCATGTGCTTCCCATAAGACAAGTAGTAATAACCTGTAAATTGGCTACAGCCCCGCCTGCTACAATGCGCTCCTATCATTGTTACTGTTAGTCTTCCTGTACTGCCGAATCCAAGCCATTTGTACAAAGCGCGAAACACGAGAACACAAGCAAAGAAAACGCAGCACTGAGTGACAACCGACTCTCTTGGCAGGACAGCCCGTATACATGCCACGCTAGCCGCAAGCAAACAGTTAAGCACACATGCATCATGTGCGTACATTCTTATCGTAATTTTGTGTGAAAACTCTGGCATGTGTTACCGTGTTGCTTCAAGTGACGCTTGCTTTTTAAACAACAACAGTAAAGGTGGTGCGCAAAACAATCATCCTGCAGTCCGTTTCTGTCAAGAAATTCTATTATTATTCGTCTGAGCTTATAGTGCCTCCTGCAAGTAACAATGCATTTTTTAAACATTGGCGCGCATGTGCAACTGCGGTAATATATGTCTATATGTCCCGAGGTAGCACGTGTGACTTCATTACGTTCCTTTATATCTGTCGCTGAAACACCTGTTTGAATAGCCGAAGTAATTATTGCCGAATGGCAGAGATAACTATATTCTCCTTCTGCCAAGCATCTGCAGGGCATTCCGTAGCATATGTGCTGCGCAGACTCACTCTCGCCTTGTGAGTGAGCGACCAAACCATCGCTTAGGCGCATCCAACTACATTACAACTGTGCAAAATGTGAAGGATATATCGCGAAAACTTTTAAAGCAGAGCGCGCAGAGGAAAACGAGCCTGAATTCCTGCCGCCTGCGGCGCATGAGTAGTGACGAAGCCGGACTGAGGGTCAGCTATTTCCGCCGCGTTAAGCAATTACCGAAAGTTGACAGGTCGACAGAGCCGCCTGTCAACGCGCTGCTGCACGGACCGTCAATTCCAATGAGTGGCCACCCATTGCATCTGCGGCGTAGAGGGGAGGAGGGGGGGGGGGGACTACCCACACTTAATTAAGCAACTTTTGTCGGGCTGATAGCGAGCAGCCCACCCGAGCGAAAAAGTTTCACTGCCCAACGCGCGTAAAAAGTTGACCCCTGAAGGACAGGCGTCTAGAATCGAAAGATTAATTAAACGTCAAGTGGTTTGCCTGGTGGCATACAAGATCACGAAACTGGTATTGCCTGGTTAGTACCAATGAGCGAACACAGCATATTCATAGCTTTCGGAGCGCAAACTTAACGCTATCACGTTAAGAGTTTCTTATGGCAGAAAAGCTGGCGGCGTCATCAACGGCGGCGTCGTTGGCCGTGACCGGAAAATCTGCGAAAGATCCCCAGAGAAGCGACCTAGGTGACAGGCCACCTAGGTAACGTGATCATGTGACGTCATCCTAATCACCGGACGTTGAGAAAACGCCCCACCGTGGCAGGTGGACGTTAACGCTTGGTCGCTAGGGGTTTCTCGGGAAGAAAGGTTGCACTGGAAGAGCCACCCGGGTATCACAATCGCCACCAGTGGCAGCACCAGCCATCGCAGGGTAGTGGCGCATCTCTTAATCGCTGCACTATTGCGCTAGGAGTGTTACGAGGACTCCCAAGAATATACGACTGCAATGTAAAGAATGACCAAATCTGCATTTATGGGTATTACCTCATTAACACTATCACATCATAGCCTTCAATGTCCCCTCTAGTTTTAAAGTATCATTCCTGAGTTTCTTTGATGTTCTGGGGTTCGACGTTTATGGATGACTAAAAGCTTTCATTTACAGCAAGAGCAGGATGCTAAGCAACAATAAAAATGGCTTGCCTTTAAGGCTCAACACTGGAGCTTCTGCAGGTGTCTTAAATTGTTTCCGATGTGGTTAACAACCGCCGCAAAAGAGGCGCCACAATAAAGTTGCATTTTTATACCGACGCAACGGAAGATTAAGCAACATGCTTTGGACAAATTAGGCAGCGTGGGAAGCTAAATTCGACCTAAATCAAAATGCTGGGTACCTTTTTGCTGTGGTCAGATGAACGCTTACAAACCCTCTGAACGTCGAGATATACGCCGTTTTTGTTTTGTTATTTTTTCACCACAAGAGAGCTGCACGTTACGCGTAGGTACAAAATGAGTATGGGTAGACGCCACTCGTTTTCAAAACGAGTCTGGTTTGTTATGAAAATTTTTTCGCACGTATGTGACACATCGAAATTTGTTAAGGTAAAATAAATTAAAAATAATGAGGAAACAAATAATTGATTTGTTTTTCACATTTTGCCCATCTAGTTATTTCAAAGAAAAACATGTCTTTATATCTGCTGCCTATATTTCTTTTTGCTTTCGTAAAGATCTCTTTGTCGCGGGATTTTCAGTTCGACGTTTATTTTTCTCACGTTACAGCTTACTGCACTAAAGCAGAAAAAAAATATGGAAGCGGTAAGATATATATGTTTTGCATCATATCTCTCATATCTACATTTACTACTTCTTACGAACCCTGCGAATGTTATCAAAAACGCTTATATATTATTTCGTCGCTGGACTGAACACATAAATGAAGAATTAGCTGTTCAAGTGGGCAATCGACCGGTTATTACGTCGTGTTCATTTCTGAATTTCACTTATATCCCGCCTTAGTATTTGCCAGCGTGACCAAACAGCTAAAGGCCCCTTTTTTAATTTATCTTCGTGCATACTCACTACGCAAAACACTATAACACTGCATAGTTCGCATTCGCAATCTCAAACGCACGTACTAGAGCTTTGTGCCCATATTTGTGAAAGCTGTTCCATCCATTCTTTAAAATTAAGTTTAATCATCTCTACAGCAGATCGTCTGTAATAAACATAAGGGGCGCGCCTCTAATCTCACAAGTACATTTCTTATCTCTAACCTCTTTTGTCGTCAACGTTATTCTTCTTTCTTTATAATTGTCTAAGCTTGAGATAACCATTAGTCAGCATTAGGAAACAAAAATATAATTGCACACAAGCGATTCAAGTCACTTGAACAGAACCCGAATATTCGCTCTATTTTTATAAGCGCCTAAAGATGTCATCTCTGATTAGGCAGCGATAAAAAGATATCTTTAAAGGAAACTGAACAAACTGAGGCAGGCAGTGTTTCTAGCATAGCCTACTGTTTTCAGCGCATCGAGCTTAAGCTTGTCTTTCTGTCGGCTTCTTCAGTGTGCAGCCTTAATAGTGTGCAAGCCGCCACGGTGGCTCAGTGGTTATGGTGCTCGTCTGATGACTCGAAAGAAGCGGGTTCGATCCCTGCCGCGGCGGTCGAAGTTTGATGGAGGCGAAATTCAAGAGGCCCGTGTACTGTGCAATGTCAGGGCATGTTAAAGAATCCCAGGTGGTCTAAATTTCTGGAGCCCCTCATTAGGGCGTCCCTCATAGCCTGAGCCGCTTTGGGACGTTAAAGCCTTATGAACCAATGTTAACAGTGTGCACAGTCGTTCATGTGGTGAGTGCATCTTTCTTTGTTCTCGATATAAAGCACAGCTAACTTAGAATTGTGCATCCTTGAAGCCGATGGAATAGCCGGAATAGCCATCTGCGACCTTGAAATTTACACGAATAGCAGGTGACAAAGTGGAGAGAGGGAAGTCGCCCTCTTCTAGTGAGAGGAGGGAGGCACCTGGAAGGTGGCTGCCACGGGAATAACCGTGTCAGCTACCGAAGGCATCTGCCAATTGCCACGGTTGGCAGGTGGCAATGTGTAGAGAGTGATATCCTTCTCTCGTCTTATGGGGGAAGCAGAGAGAGCAAGAAAAGACCTGTCACTTGCCAAAGTCGGTACACGGAAGAGCCCCCTTCGACCTGCCACCTTACACGATTGGCAGGTGTCAAAAGGAAAGCGGCAAATCCTTCTCTCTGCTCGTAAGAGAGAGGAGGCAGAACCTCAGAAGCTGGCTGGCACGGGAACAACGCGGAGGGCAGGGGCACAGGAAAGGAACCAGCTTACATCAAGGCTCTCATGCTGTCGCAATGTCGTAGCTAAAGTCAACCAGATATTCTCTTTTCTTACGGCCTCAGATGCGTGAATATTTACCTGCTGCATTTAATTGTTATACCTACTGTTCTGTGCGAATGTGTTTCTTTTCTACACCACTTACAATAGCTCATTATTGATGACTTCTTCAGTATCATTTTCTGCCTCACCAGTGCTTGTGTAATGACTTATGTTGAATTCCCGTCTCGCCATGTTTGATGTACCATTGTTCTCACTAATATGTTCCTCCGTACCATCTGCACCGAGGTGTAATGCGGCTGTTAGGCCTCCTCAAGAGAAATCTTCGTCTTCTTCAGCCTCTCCGCGCGAACACCATGTATTGTCGTCTCAAAATAAATAAATAAGTATATAAATTAATATCCTCGCGGAAAAAGACGACGAAGTGCATCCTTGTGGAACTCTTTCAGTCAGGCTCCAGATTTTTTTATGATTTTGCCTGTATACTGCGAGGACGCTGACCCCCTCATACGGCGATTGGATCTGGACCCTCCTGGGCATCCGAAGAGCCTGGCGGCCTCCTCCCAAAGCTCCTCCCAAAGGAAGCGGTGCAGCCGTCCGAGTGACCCCGACAGCGATGCCACCATCCAGTACTTCAGCGAGGCCAGCACTGAGTACGGCTTTGAGACTTACCTCAGCCGGAAGATCAAGAGAAGACTTCTAACAGCCGGATCGTCATCCAGTGAGTCCACTGTAAAAACAAGTGGCAACACACGGGCACACACCATCCTCGTCCTTCCTGCGCAGCCAACCGACCACATGAGGCGGCTTAACAGGCAAGTCGTCTCTGTAGAACTGGAGGCACTCGTGCCTAACGAAATCGAAGACGTTCGAGTGAATGCGCGGAAGAAATTGTGGCCGTTGATGCCCACCATGCGGCTGCGCTGGAACCACTGCAGGCCATAACTCAGCTTGGTTGTTTATCAGTACGTACTGTTATCCCACTCGGCGGGAATGAGTCCTCATCCGGCGTAATCTGTGATGTCGACTAGGCTATCACGCGAGATGATTTGCCCATTCTTGTGAGGCCGGCAAACTAAGGCACCGCAATTCTACGAGTATCACGTCTGGGCAATTCCCGTTGTTTAAAGATTCTCTTCCAAGGCGACAGCCTTCCATCACACTCGAAGGTGGGCCATTCCTGTCATGATGTGCGGCCATTTATTCCGAAACCCCTGCAATGCCACAAATTTTTGAAACTGGGTCTTGTGAGCGGGGTCTGCGACCACCCGAGAGTGTGTTCTCGTTGTGCCGGAGCTCACAGTGCTGAGTCCTGTAATGCACAAGTGTTTAAGTGTTCCAACTGCAACGGGCCTCATGACGCCTCATCTAAGGATTGTCCGCGCATAAACTACAAGAATGCCGTTCTAAAGCAAATTGTTCGAGATAATTCTACACACCATGAAGCGATCGCGACTGTTCGGAAAAGGCGTTCTTGCCGCAAGAACACAAGAAAGTCTATGACAAAAAGCAACCACACCGACGCGCCCACGGCACCTGCTTCTCAACCTCCTCCCGTGCCATCGCGTCCAAGTGAGTCCAGCCAGCGAAATATCGCCAAGGATGATCAGACCTTTTCGTGTGCAGATGCTTGGCCAACCTTTCCGCCGTTACGTCCTCCTTAGCCTCCTCAACGCAAGCTCCAATCGCCGAGCTCAACTGTCGTTAGAGAAGGGCTCTCAGCTCAAGATCGCCAAGCCGTCGTGATTCTTAGGACGGTGGTCAACGCCATTCGCCCTCTGATACAGGCCCTGCAATCGTCAATCGCTCGAAGCGTCTTACTGGTTCTAGACTTCCTTGCTCCAGTACTACAAGATCTTTAAAACTGAATGGCTGACCAGCTTCCCACGTTTGTGAGGAAGTCAGGGGCGCTGCGGTCTTCCAGTAGAACACAAGAGGCCTAAAGTAACGAATCGCAAGTTTTCGGCAATATGTTTTTAAAAACCATTTCCTGATAGTAGTCATCTGCGAACCTAACTTATCCCAAGCAATCAGGCTTTCCAGCTACGAGCCCTTCTTTGCTCCGACATGCTGGGAGCGCAGCAAAGTTCTGGTCTACATCCGCACCGACATAACGTACGTTTGCTGCCCAATTCAACACCACAATGACAATCAGTACGTGTGTTTCATAGTCCAAAAAGGATCCATAGAGTTCACACTGATTGTGGCGTATGTCTACCCGTCCTCTCAATTGGACAGCGAGAGGGTAAAGACAATTATGGAGGCAACCCAGGCTCCTTGGAATATTAGCGGCGATTTCAATACCCACCACCAACTGTGGGGAAGTCCTATAATCAACGCCAGAGGGAGGAATCTGGCCTTATTTGTTTCAGAAAATGAACTTTACATAATGAATTACGGCAGCCCGACGTACCTGCTAGGCAGTTCATACAGCCGTTGACTGTACCTGACGCTACTTTCGCGGTTTCTGCGCCGGCGTGTCCAGTGATTTTGTGATGTAGAGACCCACGGGAGTGACCACATATCTACCTATCTCAAGATTCCAGGTCTTGGAGCGTCCGGCTCAGCTAAACACGCGCGCATCGACAGGACGGCATTTAAAACACGAATGGAAGAGGCGCGCAAAGATGCCCTAACTTCCAGTTTCGAGGACATTACAGCAACAGCAATGAAGGCTGCCAGAGGCTACCTCACGTCAACTAGAATGCGCACCGAATTTGATATAGAATTAGACCACCTACATGCTAATCGTCGGCGTGCAGAAAAACGTTACAGACGGACCAAATGCTTAAGGGAACTCAGAAAGGCGGGTCGCTTGTAGTGGAAAATCCAGCGACGAATGGACACGCAGGCAGAGCAGCGCTTGAAGTCCTTCTGTCAATCTCTGGTTCCTCGAAAGCCCACTTCCTTCATATGGCGGAAAGTACAGGGGCTTCGAATGCTTCCACACTAAATACAGCCTTTCTCTGCGTTGGCTCTACATCAAAACCATCACCAGATTGAAGTTGCAACTGACTCCTGCTGGACAATCGCGGGTGCAGTGACTACCTTGGGTTCCCAACGTGTTCCTCTTGCATCACGGGATTCAGCGATGGATGCTATCTTTACTCGTGAGGAACTTAATGCCGCCCTTGCAGAAAGTAAGGGTTCGTCTTCACCGTGACCAGACAGCATTACATATACTGCACTGTGCCATTTTGGCCACTATGTGCGTAGAAAGCTACTCATCCTTTACAACCACTCGTGGTAAGACGGAGTTGTTCCTCCCAAATGGAAAACCAGTCGCATGATAGCATTACTAAAACCACGAAAACCCCCGCTCGACCTTTGATCATGCAGGCCAATAGCTATGGCCAGTTGTGTGGGAAAACTCGTGAAAAGAATGCTTTTGGCGCGTCTTGAGTGGTACCTTGAGCACAATAACGTGCATCCTAATGCCATGGCGGGTTTCTGACGAGGTCGCTACTCTATAGACAACGTCATTGATCTTGTGTCCACAGTTCAGCAACAAACGCCAGGATCGCATGTGCGCTGCACATTTTCTTGATGTCAAAGCTGCATGCAATAACGTGACCCATCAGGCCATCTTTGATGCGCTAGAGGCTATTGGAATCGGTGAACGGATGTATAGGTCGATCCAAAGCTATCTGATCAAAAGGACATTTTTTATTATGTGTGAAGATGGCTCCACACCCGTGCATTACACCTACCGTGGCTGCCCCAGAGTGGAGTGCTCAGCCCTACTTTGTTTAATCTGACACTACTACCGTCCATATCTTTAATACCAGCCTTATCTCTATGTATACCGACGACATCTGTATCTGGGTCTTTTTTGTGACGGGTATCCAGGTGCGAGCAAGAATTCAGAGGGCACCAACTATAACTTCCTCCTATCTCTTAGCGCAAGGTCTGAGCGTGTCAGCCGAGAAGTGCGCTATAGTGGCATTTACGCCCAAAAGTATGACTCGTTATCCACTAACTATTGACGGCCATGCCATTGCCTATCGTGCTTCTCATCGTTTTTTAGGAATTATCATAGGCCGGAATTAATCATGCAGCCCGCATTGCAGTTTTGAAAAAAAAAGCTAA
This sequence comes from Amblyomma americanum, assembly GCF_052857255.1. Classification (NCBI taxonomy): domain Eukaryota; kingdom Metazoa; phylum Arthropoda; class Arachnida; order Ixodida; family Ixodidae; genus Amblyomma; species Amblyomma americanum. Next base: position 132,210,626 of record NC_135499.1, read on the forward strand.
TCTCTAGCACACACCTGCTCAGATTTCATGAATCATGGGGAACATCATGGGGCTCGTCGACTCTGTCAATGCTGCAACTGTACAGACAATCTTTTGGGGATTTTTTGCGGTATAGCACACCCGTGCTTTCAGGCACATGCAAGACGAATTTGCGTGCCCTCCAGACTATACAAGGTCAGGCACTTCACACATGCCTGGGTCTCCCTCACAGCGCATCAACAGTAGCTACCGTTTTTATCGCCAAGGACTACCCACTTTCAAAATATATAACCCTGGACACCGCGCGGGTCCACATACGTCATCAAAAAGGATTCCACAGCACCACCTTTTGTAAGTGGCAGTTCAAAGACCACACGGAGCGTTTTCTAAGGTTACAGGAGCCCACCAGTCGTCCATCCCATCCCTGTTCACCCCGGCAGCACGGCCTTCCTCTGCGCTGTGGTGTCTGCGGGAGCCATCTGTACGCCTTACAATTCCGGGCATAACAAAAAAATCTAACTTATCGACATCGGCCATTAAACAGTGGACACTCTAACTTCTCCACTCCGCATATAGTGACCGCACTCATGTGTATACAGATAGTTCGGTCTCAGGTACAAGTTCAACCTACGCCGTGGTCAATCCTGCGAGACAGTCCAGTATTAACCAGCAAACTTAGCATCGGACAACCTCTACAGGGTCAGAATTGGCCGCTCTTCGAGCGGCTGTGCAGTGCATTGGTGCACAAGCACCCCACAAATGGGCTGTGTTCTGCGACTAAAAAGCAGCCCTACGATGTCTTATTTCTGCTTTATGCCATGGCGATCACGGTGAACTCGAAGCTGGATTAAGACATCATCAACACCAGGCACAAGAACAGGGTCACGACATCGTCTTCCAGTGGATACCGGGACACTCTGGCATTGTTGAAAACGACGCAGCTGACGCTGCAGCTCGAGCGGCTCACGGAAGTGCCTACATTGTCCAGATACCGTTGACAAGAGCCGACGCAGCAAGACATCTACGAATGATTGGCCGAAGAGAGCTTTTAGCGTCATGGTCCTGTACTAGCAACTCCACATGCCGCCAGCACCACCTCGACCCGTTACTCCGACTCAGTCCTCCGTCCGGCCTCTCCCGCTGCGATGCTATGCTGTTGTGTCGCCTGTGGCTGGGAGTGGCGTTTACAAATGCCTACGGCTACTTACTCGCAATGGCAGACTCTCCTGCTTGTGAGACCTGTGGGTGCAACAAAACAATAGAACACCTTCTTTGTAACTGCCCTCGATTTCAGCTTGAGCATGCCCTCCTGGCCGCAACACTCCGCCGCTTAGATCCTCGGCCCCGTACTGAAGCCAAGATTCTGGGCCCTTGGTGTAAGCCTTCATCACAGAGGACAGCTTTTAAGGCGCTTTTCATGCTCTTAAAGGACTCAGGACTGAGTGCATGGTTGTGAACATCTATCGATGTGTGCACTGTGTACCCTGCAAGTAATGGCCAATGGACATGTGTAAAAGTGATCTCCCTTTGCTGTCTCTTCTATCTTTTCTCTCTATCCCTCTTTTCCCCTTCCCACGTGTAGGGTACCATCCTGGGCGTTGCCTAGTTAGCCTTCCTGCCTTTCCGTTCGTCTCTTTCTCTCTGTCTCTCGCAATATAGATATCCTCGCAACCATATGAATAAATTTTCATTTTTTTATGAACATGATTTCCGGGCTTCGTTTAGTGGCCGCACTGAGGGCTTTTGGAAAAGAATAAAAGTAAAACCACCTATATGTTGGGTAGTACGTGTTAAAGGGATCGATGAGGTCTAAACCAATGTGCTTCTCCCCATTGATGGTTCTCATCGCATACAGTGAGATTTTGGAGCTGAACATACAAACAAAACCGTTTTTGAAGAAGCGGCTGCCCGTCGAGGATTTCAAATGCTTAGTCGCAAGTGTTAACAAAAAACCAAGGAGGAATGGAGCGCCTATAAGGAGAACCGACAAAGTTAGTTACCTGCTCACCGCCCAAGAAACTGGTGTTCTGTACGGGTGAACTGGCTCGTGTAAATGAGCAGCGTGTCAGGCGTCACAAGGCTCCGCTAAGAACGAAGCACTATTGAAGCCCGCTGATGGATTTAATGCTTTAGACCCTGCGAGAGTGGTGTGTTGTTGCTTGTGTTCAATGACTGAAGTGTGCTATTATACTTTTCCTAAATCGTTCAACGTAGCAGGGTGTATGCTCCTCAATGTACTTGTGACATTCCAAGTGAGTGAAGCGGACTAAACTACGTCTACAAATATCGTAGTTAAGCCTTGCATTCCGCGTCTATGAAGAACTCTTTTAGAAAGAGTATAAGCCGACAGCCCTTGAGTTGTAAAACTTTCCGGGTAGGGCGCAAAAAAAATGTGTTGTTTGTTTGTAGTTTAGCTCGCCTGAGAAAAATGAAATTAGAGCAGGCAACAAAAAGTAAGTAAATAAGCGAAGAGTAATCTTTTTTTTTTCAGGCCACGCCATGGCCCTGTTTTATCTCTGTCGCTTCCCGAGCGCCTTCAATAATAAATCAAATGCCGGACAATGACCGAAAACATATGGGCCACAGCCCCTCTCAGGCTGTCAACTTCGAGCCCAGACCTGGCCCGACGTAGAAGCGCATTTTAGGCCCGGTTGGGGTCAGTGCATTGGTCTAGTGCATAACGCTCACGGAACTTCCTGGGCTTACCGCTAAGGATTTTCCTAATTTTTCCTATATGTAAGGGTCCGGTATCTGCAGTGATATATAGATTTCTGCCGTCGTCAACTCACCGTTTCATTATGTAAGATGGCTTAGTCGCATTTTAAAACCTCAGTATTCACATGCTCTCGTGCTATCCTATTTCTTGTATTCTCAATCGCTCCTATCATTCTAAGCGCACACATTGTAGCGCGTAGCATGGAACACCTTAGATCGGGCAATTGTAACACTGGTAGTTCGAAAACATTTTGCAGTGTTTGGAGGGGGGACGTAAGATGGCTTAATTCGCTGAAAAACCTATAATCATGAGGTCATGCGCCGGAGAGGGAAATTAAAGTTCAATTCTCCTTCTCTTTGTGTCAGTTTATACTTGCAGTTGAACAGCAATCATTATGAAATACTCTAAAATATATTTAAGCCGCCGCGTTGGTTCAGTGGTTATGGCGCTCGATTGCTGACCCGAAAGGCACGGTTTCGATCCTGGCCGCGGCGGTCGAATTTCGATGGAGGTGAAATTCTAGAGGCCCGTGTTAGTGCACGATGTCAGTGCGATGTCAGTGCCCGTTAAAAAACACCAGTTGGTGGAAATTTCCGGAGCCCTTCACTACGGCGTCGCTCAAAGCCTGAGTCGCTTTGCGACGTATCTAAAATATATTTAAGTAAATAGTGCCAAGCTGTATATGGCCATTTATTTCCTTCATGATTTCAGCCTTTTACCATGATATCATTAAAACTGGCGCATAATGCTTTATGTCCGAAGAGAACATTTTACTAGGCGAATTTATCGATTAGTGCTATCACTGAACGAATGATTTCTTTATTCATTCCAGTGTTCGAGCTTAAGATAGATCGAAAGAGCAACCTCAACTGTGTTCGCCCCGTTTGCCAAGGCTTGTGCATACTGAAAGGCTGCTCAATCGGCAAATGCAAGTACCACCTCGTTGAGAGTCTCAGCAATAAGGTTTGCATCTGCAAAGGTGACGTCGGCAAGTGCAAGGAAACGAATCCAGGCTTTGGGGAGTACCAGAAAAAAAATCGCACCAAAAAAGGACGCTAAGAGAGAAGCACAAGCCATCTCACGGATTGATCAGCGAGGCTTTGGGACGATGGCCCAGAATGGTAAAATAAAACAGATCATCCGTTAACCCTGTTTTCATTCACGAAACGTTGATTCTTTATTCACATTCACGGCGACTAATGTTTCTTGAAACGTGAAGGCTTTGCCAGAATTGTCGCGTTCTGCATAAGTCGCGCGTCGCCCAGATACTTTTTTCGCCCTTCCCTTTTGATTATGGTTATCTCGGCCTGTTTTCGCCGGAGCAGCAATTTATTTTTTACACCCTAAAGGTGGCACTCATTCAGAGGTAGCCGTAAATACGCCAGTAAAATACCATGCTGTTAAAATATTAATTCTCCAGCAGATAGGTGCGAGTGAATAGCAGTTTTTCAAAACCTAATCGAATACCAATCGAATGGTGATGGGATAGAATGGACTATGAATCGAAATTAGTTCTAATATTAGCTACCTCTGTGAATATTCGTTCAAACGAGCAATCGGGCGAAACATTGAAGTGCCAGTGGTGGCACTAGTCTACGGTGCCTTAAGTTTAAAATTACCGAAGTTGAAAATAAAGCTGCTAAACGACGCAACATTAATCTCCCCACAAAGGTCACACCCCAAAATCACTACCTGAACTTTAAGACCCTAAAGTTATTGACATCGAAAATTATCCGTTGCTTGGTTTCGTCGAAGGTCCTTTTTCCAAGCATTGCACTGTAGAAAATCCGAGCACCAGGCCGGAGGAAGCTTTGTATACATTACAATTAGAAAACCGTTTGGTACCCGGCTGCTCTAGAGCAACACTGCCGGAAATGAGACTGGTGGCACCTTAGCATGAGCCATGGCCTCCAAGATCGAGCATCAAGGCAGGCTTTAACTGCATTTGCACGAGTCTTGCCGCGTCGTCCAGCCTTAGGGGCTATGTACAATCATTATGAACGCCACCACACAAATGGACCGCGTCGGTGCGCTCAGCCCTTCATCTCCATCATACTTTTTGTGGAAGGGTAGTGCGCGGCGTTGGTGTGGGCAGTTTTTGGAACATTCATCAAGGAAAAATACGACTGGCCTTATCCAAACCTCCTGCCATTATTCGGAAAGTATTCGAAATGCATTCTGTGGTGACAGGATTCCAGCGTTTCACACCAGGTAAAAAGATTGCTTTCGGCAGGGTACCCACTACAACTTATCACGTCAGTAGCTGAGTCTGCCCTAAAGAAGAGCAAGTCAGAACCAGCTACACGAGACGGCCAGGGATCGGACAACAACCGCAAACGTGTCGCTGTGATTCCATATCTACATGGAATTAAACACTCCCTGAAAAAAAGTGGGGAAAAAAGCAGGTGTCGACGTTGTGTTTTCCGCGCCTGATCGTCTAGCCGGTTTGTGCCGATCGGTTAATGAGTTCAAAGGAAAAGTGGCGAAGTGCACAACTAAGAACCAGTCACGCTTCGTCCCTTGTGATAAGGGGGTTGTTTATAACATCCCCCTGCCCTGTGGAGGGCAGTACGTTGGACAGACGGGACGTTGCATAAATAAAAGGCTGAGCGAACACAGCTATAAGGTGTCAAAAGTAGTTTCAGGTCATCTCGGCATTCATTGCCGGGATTGTGAATGGGCAAAAAAAGAGAAAAAACAGTGCGTACCGCTATATCATGAAACCAAGGTCATTGCCAAAAATCGGGAAAAAACTGCGAGGGAAATTATCGAGGCATACAACATATTCAAGCAGGGAAATGCATGTATAAGTACCCCTTCGCTAACACTTCTGCAAAAAGAGCTGTCACTCCTGGGGGTTGATAATCTCTGCTGATTTCTAGCGTGCTTATGTTGCTGTTGTCACATTTATGTTTTGTTTTTGGGGTTTTTTTTTACACTTTGTAAACCTTTCCCTCATTGCCGACATCTATGTATTTATACTTGTGTGATCAGCAATAAACCCTCAGTTGTTAGTCAGCGCCGTGTCGTTCGCTTTCTTGTCTTTTGTGCTCGTCTTTGTTCGCGCTGTTTATTCAAGACGCTTAACCAACTAGCCCGCCAAAACGTGTTGGCGCATCAGATATTCATGCATCCAAATAGACTTGTTTGTGATGTACCCTTAGTGTATCCTGCTTACGTTTGTAGGCGATACGAGCTCATAGGTACTAGGTGTTGGTCCTGATGAAAGTATAACGCCATGGAAAGTCCATAAGCATAAGTGCCTACTAGAATGGAAAATGCGCGTAACTTTGCACGCATGAGCGTTAAACCTCACTTATCTTTTTCATCAAGTGAAAAGACAGGTAACTTCAGTTTTAATTACGTGATTTTAACGGTCAGTTGTTAAAAGCATATCCTTCACTTCACAAGAGGGTTCTTGCACAGCTCCTGTCTTCACTTGTCGATCACGTGCGCTACGTGGCACTCGCGGTAATACAGGACGTGCTATGTGCTCCGCTATAGAAGAGAGTGGCGCTGGTGAACAATTTCAAGGCTCTATTACAGTGGACATAACTACCCTCGAAAGCAGAAGACTGGACAGCCGTCGCCAGAGCTCAGGTGTTGGAGTACCGCACGCGAAATTCGGAGGTCGTAGGTTCCTATGCCACTGGCGGCATGCGGTTGTTTTTATTTAATTTTACATTGATGAAAACCACAAATTAAAAAAGATCCCCTATGCTCCGTGGTTTCGCTGACTGTTATTTCACATCATGTATCCTTCACTAAATAAGTTTATAGGAAAAGCATGATAAATGTTTACAGTGTAAACACCGACTAGGAGAGCCTTTCCTTGCTTCAGTGAACAACTTAGTTCCCTGCCAGATTCCACATAGTCTATGGGATCTTTCATCCTGTAATGACCAGGCAATGAAAATGTTACACAGATAATTGTAAACTTTCTGCACTTCAGCGAAATTAGCCTCTGCATTGCAGAATTATTAATAACTGCCAGTCCAGCACGGATATATACAACATCGATATTTAATATAACTGTCTGTCTCCAACAGAAAAAATGGCAGATTGACAATTCTGCCCAAAATTATAGAAAATTCGCGTTCTATATCGAGCTCCAATTTAGCCGTTCATTCGAAATATCTAACGACGCAGCACTCCCCTGTAAATGCCGCTTCTCGTAACGGCTCTGTTCGATCACCTTTCACGTGCAGAGACGGCAACCGCGCTAATAGGTGAACGTCGGATGTGCTGGAAGGTGGCCGTCGGTCTTTTGTGCTCAGTTTCCAAGTCACCTCGCTGTCATGTGGTGAAGCCAACCAAACTAACAAAAGCTTATCGGCTGCCAATGCATGGTGTGCTTCGCGCGCTCCGCTGCGGCAGGCGTTGCGAAAACCAACTGTACCTTAATTCAAATGAGATCGACTTAGAGATAACTAGTGGCAGGATAAGACATGTTAGGCAATAGATAGCTTCAAAGCACCGTCCACTGTGGGTTCTATGTGAAGCAGGTTAGGTTAAGTTCAAAACAGCAAGATATATGCCCACACCAAAACTCGCCGCGTACAGTGCATATATCGTCACATTTAAAATAATTCTGTCAGATCCTTAAAAAGCAGTTCGCCGATTACTGTTTTAAGTTGCTTGGCAGTATATGTTTTTCGTTTTGCCGCAGGTTATTCTACGGCAGTTTCTCTGGATCTCTGGCAGCTGATACTTTGCGTTTCGTTTTAAAAACAGGCTATTTTATTTTTTCCTGAATCATTTTGAAACCAGTGCAGAGTTCATACATTTTCTGCTGTTATTTCGGAGATCCCCTTCTTCGGGGATGTCACCCTCTTCGCCCTGTCAAATGAACTGATTTGTGGTTATTCTTTATGTTTTAATTCAATTGTTTTATAGCAACGGTGACCTCTACATATACACCCTTATTGATGTATGCGAAATCTTGGAGTCTTACTGTTATAATGGGTATTTGTCTGTTATATAATGTTTGTATTATGTCCAAACTGTGGCTCTTTGAACGTAGGGTGTCTAGAGCCTAGTCAGGTGACCACGTATGTTACCTTTAGCCCTCTTCACTGAGACAATTCTGTGCTGTCTCAATTTCAATAAATTCAAACTCAAACCGTGTTGAGTAATGTATCTTGCGAAAGCAGGTTCCTAGAACTCATGCGAGGAGTTGATGTTTTCCAAACGCAAACGATAACTACTGCATAATACACACCGTGCATTCGTGTTTTCCACACCGTGTTTCACTTGCGAGGCGTACTCCTCAGAAACTCGGCCGTAGAAAATTTTTCCAGTATTTTGGATAACAAAATTTGAAGCGCGGCAGCCATAGAAAAATTTTTAGACGGGCTACATTTTAAGCTTGTGCTGTCACCAAGTAAGGAAGGGTAAAGCCGCATCGTTTGCCGATTCTACAGTAGTTTCCAAAAATTCGAAGTCGGAAGAAATATGATTTACGGTGCCGATCGAAAAAGGTTACTGGACACGTGCATTTTAACACCTCGTAAAACACTTCTAGGCCCCTATAATACTACTGGCAATCGGTGAGCCCAAGTTTGAACCTCTGCTTCAAAAATGTCACAACTTGTGATGTGCAGGACGTCGGCCAGCACTGAGTCAAAAGTCGGAAATGTGGCAGAATATATGTGAACCATGTTCATGCGCCCAAAGCCTTATTACCTAAATGTTTAAAGAAGTCAACGAGAATACACACTCCTAGTCTGAAGAGGGCACACACATACCAGGATATAATCCCCAGATATCTTAGGGCATTTGTAAAACTCATTTTATTGTGAGTTTCTTTATAATTCAATTTCTTACATGTTATTTGAAAGTCTTCTTATTGTGAACAAGTCGATGCGTCACTTTTTAGAGCGAGAAGCTCTATTCCTCCCATGCTGAGCCTGGAGGTCAACTGGCTCTTAGATGCTAAGGTCCGCAGGCGGAGGCGGAAAAATCCGTCTTCTATCCTTATTGTAGTTAGTTCTGTCACATATCACATAACACACACATGATCACATATTATGGTGATGTGAGCTCAAGCCTCCACCTCGTATGCTCCTGTCAGCCCCCTCCGAAGAGAGTTGAAATCAACTGCTGCTGGAGCAGGAGAAGACAATACAGGAAGCGCTTATTAACGGAGCCTTGGAGGCCACCCCTGTATGGTGGTCACACTGAGGTACAGTAACCCACCTTCTACAAATCCTTGGCAATAAAGTTCTCTCTCTCTCTCTCGGTCTCCTGCATAGACACCATAGCTGCGCGCTTGGCGGTCACGTGCGCCGCTGCGCTGGCTGCTGCTCGACTTCTCCTCCTCGCCAGTTGTAACCTGTGATGTGTCACGTGATTCGCTTTGGCACTTACTGCACCAACAGCCGCTCTGGACGCTCGCTGTTGCACTTGTGGCACGAGATGCATTACGTGATTTCCTTTCGCTGAAGTCTTGAAACAACAAAGTTGAACCAAAGCTACACCGCGTCGAACCATGCTTAACAGAGCTTTCGTTCAGTATATCCTGGTTCAGCGAAGTTGAGCCATACTACTTTTTCAAAGTGCTGCTTTTGATGCGTTACACTGATATCACAAATAACTTCAGCGTATAACGTAGGCCATTTAATTCATTTAAAACTCTTTTCTATGGCAAAAAAATCCAGCAGGGGCGGTGTAAAATGCAGTAAAAATGGCCCAGAAGAACATATACAATTCTTGAAACTTAATGCATAGTGCGCGATATCATCATTAGCATTTTTTCAAGCATCATAGAACTATCGAAGACGGTTTGTTTTACTCTCACAAATATATCTGCGTGCAATCTAGCCTCATGTGGCGTAAACTGAATGTACAGGCTTGAGCGCCATTTAGTTTGGTCGTGTTCATGGTTTGTTTGTGAAGTTCTGGGGGCGTTTACTAATCACAACGCAACTTTACAGCAGACAGTTTTCATTTTTGGAGGCGATGCATTCTCTAGGCCATTACTATAAAGTCGAAACAGCGCCGAGCAGCTAAGCCTATCAACCTATCGCATTCTTTTTTGCAGCTACTCGTTCGTGGTTTTTCTCTCTTGTGTTGCGAGTGATGTCAAGGCGCTATTCTTTTTAATGTTACAGAACGATGTCCAACTTGTTGGCAGCGAAGGGAACTAAAAGCGCTTGTCTCGAATCGCCCTATCTCTTGTCCTCAGACCATCCATGTCAAAAAAGATGAATGAATCAATGAATCAATGTGGTTTAAGGTAATGTTGAGGTCGGCGTAACTAATGCACGAATACTTTCTACCAGAAATTACGACGAAAGATTACTGATGTGAGCATAAAAATCTCTGCCTAAAGAAGACATTTACTTTTAATACCTCCTCAGAAAATACTGGAAGAACCTGTGTTCGACAACATAGAAGAAAAAGAAAGAGCCGTTTCATCAACGTGTCTCTCTTTTTCCTCATCTCTCCCGCTCCCTCTATCTCCTGAGCACTACATAAGCTCCCTTCAGGTAGGGCGTAAAATTTGCTGACTCGCACCTCTAGACTCGAGCATGTCTATTTGCTCAGGACTCCGCGCGCCTGTAGCAGCACCTCGAGAGCAAACAAGAGAGCAGGTTTGCTCTGTGCCCCGACGCAATTAGCGGAGAGGGACCGAAGGGCTTAGCGAATGGAAAGGTCCGCAGTGGTTGGGAAACTGGGTCTCTGTCAGGCATCAGGACACAGGCATGTGTACAGCAAGGTACAGAAGTCTACGGCGCGTGAGTACCACGTGTAAATTGAATTATATGCTTGCCCCCTCACACACCCCAAAATTTAGTGGTCGGGTATGCTGCTGTAGCATGGTAATTGAACATGCATTGTGGATCCAGCGATCTATGCGACGAGATGAGCTCATAAAACGCGCCAAGGCCGGAAAAAATGATTTTTTTCCGCCTAGTTTTTGTATTAGCAAAAGTTTTGCGGCTCACTGCATATCCTGGCAAGTTATTGCGTATTATTATGGGGATCAAAACCAACAAAGAAAGGCAGAGTTCCAAAAATTGCAAAAAAGTCCCCAAAATGTAACCCTTGGATAACACGAGAGACATTACGCTCACAACGAAAGCTAAAAAGAATGAAAAAAAGGTTAAAAGCAGGAAACTATTCCCAAACGATCATTGATGAACAAACAGAAAAACTCAAACAGCTGATTGCCCATGACAAGGAAAAGTACTTTTCTACTCAGCTACCTACCTTCATTAAAACATGCCCTGAGAAATTCTGGAGGCAGATAACTCCAGCTTCACGATCTCATGATACTTTCAAAGTAAATGGAATATGTGAGCGTGATGATGCTTTGGTGTCCACGGCTTTCAATGACTACTTCAAATCGGTGTTTACGCAGGATGACAGCTCTCTTCCCTGCTATTCCGTGAATTTGCCTTCAATTCCTGATGTTGTGATTTCCGAGGCAGGTGTTCTCAATTTATTATTGAAGCTTGATGTAAAAAAATCTCCCGGACCAGATGACATTCCCAACGCATTCCTGAAGCGTTATGCAGAATGGTGTGCCAAGTACTTATGCATCTTATTTAACAAATCACTAAATGAAGGATCCTTACCGGATGACTGGAGAACGGCAAGAATCAAACCAATTCACAAAACTGGAGACAAAGCATCTATTCAGAATTACCGTCCGATATCGTTAACATTTACAGCATGCAAGGTCTTGGAACACATCATTCATAAACATATAGCAGATTTTCTTGAACAAAACAATTTTCTAACTAATGCACAGCATGGCTTCAGACGAGGATTTTCCACTGCCACTCAGCTAGTACAAACTATACATGATTTTGCGCAGGCAATAAATGAAGGAAAGCAGACTGACGCTATATTTATGGACTTTAAAAAAGCATTTGATAAAGTTTCGCATAACAAACTTCTTCACAAATTAAGTAATGTACTAAAAAATGACAAATTACTTGCATGGATTACAGCCTACTTAAGAAACCGTCGTCAGTTTGTAGTAGTAAATAATTCCCCTTCCCCTCCAGTTCCTGTTGATTCCGGCGTTCCCCAAGGATCTGTTCTTGGGCCACTCCTCTTCTTGATTTTTATTAATGACATTGTCGATAACATCTCAGTTTCTGTTAGATTATATGCTGACGATTGTGTGTTATATGAAAAGATTACTACTACTGAGGACCAAGTACGGTTAAATAACGATTTCACTAAGATAATAACATGGTGTGACCAATGGCAAATGTGCGTTAATTATGATAAAACAGTGTTCATGCGTATAACCCAGAAAAAGAAGCCTCTTTTGTTTAACTATACTGCTAAAAACAAAGTTCTCTCTCAAGTGAATACTTACAAATACCTAGGTCTGCGGATCTGCAATAACCTCTCCTGGACAGAGCACATTGACAACGTTACAGCTAATGCCCTACGCAAACTATTTTTCCTCCGACGTGCTCTGAAGCTCGGCCCCCCCAGTGTACGTTCACTTTCGTATAACACTATTATTCGCCCTATGTTAGAATATGCCGTCATAATCTGGGATCCTTTCACTAAATCTAACATTGCTAAATTAGACAGAGTCCGAAAGAAAGCAGCACGGTATATTTACAATTCATATAACCGCACATCTATCACTGCACTTCTTAATCAAAGTGGTTTGCTTCCAGTCTCTCATAGAAATCGCATCTGTCGTCTAAAATTTTTATTTCAGTTAATCAAAGGTCAGTACAATATTGACACATCCAATATTATATCGTTCTCCTCAGGGTACAACACAAGACAACGCCATGATTTTACAGTAACACCATTAAACGCACGAAATAACACCTTTAAGTACTCTTTTTTCCCCAGAACGATTACAGACTGGAATAATCTAACTAATGATGCAGTAACCCAAACTTCACTGAAAAGGTTTGAAAGCCACCTTTAACTTTTTTTATAATGTCGTACCGCTACATTTCTTTGTTTCATTGTTTCTTGATCTTAAATTGTTGATCAATTGTTCTTGATTGTTTGCTTGTTCCTGAGGTCGTTTTTGTTGTTTCCAGAATTTATGTATTGTGTGCCCACCCCTGCGAAGGTCTTGTAAAAGATCACAGGATCAATAAATAAAATAAATAAGAGTTAAAAAGCGCCATGGTCGTACTTTGTTTAAGTAAATGCGTAGTTAATATAAAGGGATATTTTTTCTCACCGTGGTTGTGCAAACAAGAAGGTCCATGTTACGTGCAGGACCGTTTAATATGCAAAAGCATACAGCACTTCGCATAGATCAGAAGAGAACATGTTTTTCTTTCGTTTTTCAAGAAGCACTTCAAAATAAAGCAGGCGATGAGTAGACTAGCTCAAGCAAAACATTCATTCCACATATGTAAAAATTAGTTATTTTTTGCGGCCATTTATCTCCATTAATCCATGTCATTCAGATGTATGCATCCCCCAGTCCTTGTTTTAGACCTTGTTTTTAAGCCTACCTAAGTTTCAAAACAGCAAAAATCGGCTGTGCTTTGTGCACGGCACTTATTGTTTTTATCACCAGGCTATTCAAATTCGCCGTAGAAACAAGCATCCTAATTCTATAAAAAAAATTCAGTACTGTCCCTTTTGCTCTAAAGGAACCAAGAGGACCTTAGACCGAGCTCGCAATGCGGGCCTTGCTCATGCGTCAAGAGATGAGACATTGTAAAAAAAGTGACCCCCGATTTAATTGCTCGATTTAATTTTGTTCTAACTTAGCGCAAAACACTCGGTATCTCTCCTTTTTGACGTCGTAGGATTGACGCAAAATGATCTGTCATATCCCACAAGAAACACAGAATACTGGAAAATCACAAAATGCCGCACCAATTATGGTACACATATGCTCCAGAATACTTTACCGAGGCTTCTAAATGTTTACAATAGACAAGGCACTGATCTTGTGAAATTAACCCTGTCTGAGTTTAAACAGCTATTTACAAACTGATTGTCGTCATGGATGTTTCTATTCTTGTTTTTTGTGCATACATGTATGTACTTCATAGATCCTCTCTGTATAATCTGCATTATCTGTATAATCTCTGTGTATGTAATCTCTCTGTATATTCTCTGTATAATCTTTCTATGTTTGAGAATGCTCACATACAAGCAGCATAAGGCTCTAATCTTTTTTGTTGATGTGTTTATGCTTTCCGCTGCCACTGTATCTGGGGGGCTAGGGTCCCCTCAAGCCGTCGTAGAACGGCTTTTACCTTGGCCTCCTGTACACTCCGGTGTATGAATAAAATATGAATGAATAATGAATGAATGAATGAACTTGCTGCACTAAATGCGACGTAGATGTGCTAGCACAATATGTATGCTCGCTTCTCAATCGCTACTTATGGCGGTTTTACGAACAATGCGACTGGCAAGAGCGTAACGCGGTTTCTGCCTTTCCACTTGGTTGCAGGCGCCGCGAAACCGGTTTTCCTTCTTTACAAATGCTCCACTAGGATTCATCAGGACACGTAACGGCTTTTACTCAAGTGATCGACGTAGTACTGGCACACGAAAAGGACAGGAGGATTTTCCTCTCTCCACTTTGCCACCAGCAACCCGTTGCCTTTCGCCCTCTCGGCATCTTCTCTATCTCTCACTTTCATTTCCCTCTATGAAGGTAGAAACAGTATTTCCATCTCTCCACTTTGCCACCTCCTTATCATGGCAGGTGGCAGCTGGCAGGTTAAGCCTTTACCAAGAGACACAGCGGTTTCTTTCGCAACTGAGCCACCTAGTGATAGCGGACTCCACCTGCCAATCGTGGCAGGTTAAGGCTTTAGGAAAGAACATAACGTTTTTTTTTTCTACTGACTCACATAGTGCTAGCACACTCCACCTGCTAATCGGGGCAGGTCGCCGCTGTCAATTGAAGGCTTTATGTGCAGACAGGACGGCATTTCCGCTCGTCGGGCATCTAGGGCTAGCGCACTATAAATAAAATAAACAAACGGGGTCAGTGTTCGATGCGTATTTATGTCAGAGGGATTACCTACCTCAGATCAGCCGTGCTAAATACTCGCTAAAATTTGCAAAGCTAGCCTTAGTCTACACATCTCTGCGCGGCAAACTGGCGTTTGATATGGCGTGGCATTATTTTTCTACGCAAGCTATTGTTCTCAGAATGACGAGTCGCGGCTCTGTGAAGAAGTTGTGCGCATAAGTGCTGTATTTTGTACATTACTGTGCCAAGTCTCGTCTGCCGCCTGTGACATAAGAAGAACTAATGCGACGTCCAGCAAGCACCGCAGTGCTACGGCAAAGGGGCGAAACAGTTTTCTAGTCGTGACGAAGCTACTTGCTAGTCGGCACCACAATGCAACGTGCTGTTGCCGTCTTCACGCATGGCGATGAAGTTTTTTTATGATGATGCTTATCTACTAAAAAAGTCTACATGCACCTTGTCGTTAAAAGCACAAATCATTATTTCAGGTGAGAATTCGAAATGGTGCCCCCTGTATGAAATGCCAGCACATTTATTTCGATCTTTTTTAGGCAAGGTCGCATGAGGCGAAGCTTTACGTGTTTCTTTTATTCGCCGCATCTAAAGAGGTGAACGCTGCTCAAAACGCAACTGGTCTCGACGCTCTAAAATCATGTACCATGCAGGAGCCTTTCTACGACAGAACAAATCTACGACCAAATCAATCCCACCAAGAGGTCAACAATTCAGGCTCATATCTGTTCTTTCTGCTGTTTTGAAGAGCTTCTTAGTAGCCAGTTTTGTTTTGTGTGAGCCGATGTACTCTTTATTCCCTGCTATTTCGTGTTGAACTCAGTCGCAAACGTAGACGGCACCTACCGAGGATATCTGACATTCCAGTGACGGAATGGAGTGAAAAATGTATGTCTATTGCTTTGGTTTTTCTTTCTTATCAGTGACATCCGCTATTCAGTACAATAGATTTCACATTTTGGTGTTTTTGTGCAATGTTGGAAACTACACAAAAAGTGCGCTTCTTAATTTTTCTCTTCCTCTTAGCTTATGATATTCTTCATAGGTCAGAAGCGGGACCTCAGTACTAAGCTTTCAGAAGCGCTGTCGGCGGAGCTCAGAGTCTCGCCGGTAAAAAAAAAAAGACACCAGTAACATAACACTTTCCTAATATCTCGAATCATAAGGTGCTCTTCAATCGTATACTTCAACAGAAATCTGGAGAAAGTCAGAATTTAAACGTAATGAAAGTGCGGCCACACATCAACCATGCGCAGAGATAATCGCATTCAAAAAGCATCACGAATGACAAATAACAATAGACAAGCATCAGCGAATCCGCACGCAATCTCTCCATAAATGCAATTTTATGGTGCCTGCTGAAAGACACAGGTGTTACACGCTCTTACTGCGACAGCTACGGCCAGAAATCCTAAGCATGTCTTAGCTTTTCACACCTGATACCGGTCAGAGTTTTGATCTATTTTCGGAAGCGCTCTTCATTCCTCTTCAAGTTTCACCTGGCCCAGTAAGCGGGTCGATCGCGGCTCCATCGATTACAATTTCAATCGGCTGTCCTGAGGATTTGCCAGATTCCAGCATCATTTCTTGTTTTCTTTCGCTGGCCTAAACCTTCGACCTCCGTCTTTTTTTTTCTTGTTTTTTCCTCTCATTTTTCATTTTAGATCTATCGCCAAAAGTTTGATCCTTTTCTGAAATGCGACTTTTCTATTTAGATTTGACTTCCTTTTTAACCCCTCTGGGGATGAATCGCTCTCTTTGAAGAGAATGGCTCTTCCGTTCGTATGTGCACTTGCGCAGCACTTCTCGCAATCCCGCAGTTGTCGCCGGCACATCTTCATTTCCTGCTTCTCGTCAGAGTCGTCTTTTGTTCAAATCAGTGCACTCTCCTTTATCTTCGCTTCTCTTCTTTTCTCGCCAAATATTTTTCTCCGCGTTCTCAATCTTCGCAAATGTTTCTTTCACGCAGTATCTAAGGCGCGAACTAACCCAAGCCCCACACTTGGGTTCCCGCCCGGACCATTCCAGGCGTTTTATCGGCGATTCCTTTTTTGACTGGGCAGCACATGTTTTTCGCCAAGGCTGGCAATCGTCTGAATGGCTTCGAGACAGCGTTACGCAGTTATAGATTGGCTGCGTAACGGCGTCTTGTCCACTCCTTTACTTTTATCTTCACACCGGCGTTTGTCTTTCTCAAAGTTTCATTTAATGTTTTATTCATAGTATTTGCGCCGCAGAAACCTTGAACATTAAGCAACTGAAGCCTGCTACTTCTCAACTCGACTTTCGTCTGGGATTGATGCGCAACGGTTCTCATATATCACTTCAAAAACGGCTGGCACTTTGAAGCCGATCTGTCACCGCGAGCATCGCTGATATGGACACAGATGCGTCGAAGAGCAGAATGAAAACGCTTCCTTTTTAAAGGAAGTGCCAACAGTTGCATAGTAGGAATTCGATGTTACAGAAAAAAAAGGAAACATTTATGACAATTTGTTTACGAAAAACTACGTGGAAGATAATACTTCAAGGCTCGTACGTAAAGTAAGCGGCCCAATCTAAGTGGGAATATTGGAACAGAATTATTTTGATTCGTGTAAATTGAACAATTGAAGTTTTACGTCTTCCGCACAGAGCATAGGTCTACGCCTAATTCGAGCAAGAGAAAGTTATTTGGCTTTCAGGCGACGCTCACAATCACATCTTGGACAGTCTGTGTCGTCTCGTTCTTGTCCATTTTTCCGTCTCTCTATGGGCACAAAGAAGGGCACTAAAACCCTGTATTAAAAAGACAAATCTTCAGTGTACGGCTTCTCGAGGAAGTTGCCCAACAATTATGCAGGAACTGCAAAACGACTTAGTCTAAAGGGTAGTTAAAATTTAATTTTTTATGCAATTTTCTTTATTACATTTTTAGCTATATATATATATATATATATATATATATATATATATATATATATATATATATATATATATATATATATATATATATCCTTAGCTCCTTCGAGACATTAATTTTCTCTTTAAACCCGTTTCAGTTTTTCCAGCAACAGTTAAGCTTTTCATTAGGCAAAAGTTTTAAATAGTGAACATCTGTTAGCTTTCTGAAGAACTTGCTTAACGATCACTTATGGTGTGAGTTAATTTTTAACGCCTTAAACAGAGATTTTACAATGCAACTATACAGATCCAGCTGCTCTTCAGTTGACAGAATTTATAGCTTTTCCTAATTTGTTGCCCCATGACATCTTTTGTTAGCCTTAATTCTAACAAAGAAACAAGTCTTTATGAAGCCTCTGCTCCAAAGCGCAGTTCTTGCTAAATTCTAAGCTCCAGTGAACAGTGCCCATGCTCCTCTTTTATTAAGAATCAAAAGAGAAAATCAAGAAGGTTTCGTAGGAACCGCGGCACGAGTACCTTCTGAGAGAAAATGCGCCCAATATTTCGCGCACTGGTTCATTCAGAATTTTTATGATAATGAGGATGAATTTCAATGCCTGTATGTAAGCTTTGGCTAAAGACCGGGGGGGGGGGGGGGGCGGGGGCCGGAGAAAATCCCTCTAAGCAAGAGGGAGTCATAGGCTCCTTTTCCAAGCATTTCATTCTAGGAAAGCGAGCACCAGGCGAGGAGAACGCTTGTGTAAATTGGAGCCCAGCGGGTACCACGCGGCAGTAGGGATCGCACCCCGCACTTTGCCCGTACAAGGCGGACGCTCAAATTAATAGGACACAGCCACTGTGCCTTCTGGAGTCTTTGTAGCGAAAGCTACATTGGCCACGAACTCGCAGTCTCGCCGTGCTCGCATTCCCACCGTGGTCGCAACGCACCACGGGGCAAACCACGTGACTGGTCACGTGACCAACCGCGTGACGAACCACGTGACAACAAATAGCCAGACAACCACACTAACCTGGACTTGCAATCAAGATTATCCCAGGCTAACCAAGCTATGCCTTAGCTTTCGCTACGTATATCCTGGCACAGCCGAGCTAAGTCACTGCCATTTTTTTTTATGAGTACGATGTAGCATCACTCATTTCAGCCGCCGCGGTGGCTGAGTGGTTAAGGCGCTCGGCCGCTGGCCCGAAAGACGCGGGTTCAATCCCGGCCGCGGCGGTCGAATTTCGATGGAGGCGAAATTCTAGAGGCCCGTGTACTGTGCGATGTCAGTGCACTTTAAAGAACCCCAGTTGGTCGAAATTTCCGGAGCCCTTCATTATGCCGTCTCTCATAGCCTGAGTCGTTTTGGGAAGTTTAACACCCATAAACCAAACCATCACTCATTTGCTCTACATCTGTATACAACGCTTCCCGTTTAACGCATTTTAACGATTGCGTCCAGTTAGACACTTATTAACAAACCTATATTTAGAGTCCCTCAGACGAAAAGAACGCTTCACCTCGGCTCTGATATTGCAAAGTGTCTTGCCTAAAACTTTAATGGACGGAATATTGCATCTACAAATTTAAACACTTTTCCTTGAATTATAATAAAGGCAAAAATTAGGAATATCTCTTTTTCAGTAAAGAACTTTCTCTTTCTGTCATTCTCTCTTTGCGAAAAACTGAAATTACAGTAAAAAAATGTGACAGGATCAATGCCTCTATTTCACGGTGCTTTGGGGAACTGACACTCTCGCGCCTCTGTCTGATACGTTAGGAGAAATTAGTAAAAACCTAAACTCTGCATCGATATCCTTAACATGACCTCTGTAGGGTAGCAGCCACGTGGTTTTGACAGGCACGCTGCGGTTACGGTAGAAGGTTATGGCTGCACAAAAGATCGAGGCTTGTATCGCGTTTAACTGCATGTCAGGATGTTTAGTTGCTCGATTTTTCTCTCTCTGCGATGCTGAAAACAGCCGTTTCTGACAGTGTTTTATGGATTACCCCCGAGAAGCTTTCCGGCGCTGCAGCATTCAACGGCACACCTATAGTCATACCTGCAGGAAACGAACACACTTGCGGCGGTGAGCTGAAAGCTGCTGAACTCGCGAGCAGATAAGAGTAGGAAAAAAATTCAGTGGACACTTAAGCTCCGCCCTAAGGGTATGACGCGATAGCGTTAATTGGTCAGAATTCAGCGGGCTTGGATCCTTTTTGCACAACACTTTGCGACACGGGCACTCACTGCTCTTGAATTTATTAAATTCTATTTCATTTACATTTAATTTATTTTATAATTTACCCCAAGGCACTCAAGGCCTCTCTTTAATCGAATCAAACGAACGTTCCTCAGGGCTCAAGGAGTAGCGTACCCCGTTCACAAACCAAGAGCAGAGGTTCGTGTTCCGGATATACCATTTTACCTACCAGCACAACTGCTTTTCTTTCTTCAGGGGTACTCCTTAATGGTGGTGGAACGACGTCATGACCCCATGCAGTGCGGTGACGTCATCACCTTTATACTGTGTGATCAATGTGCGGTGTTTGAATTCCCCGCCGCGCCAGGTCATGTGGCTCTGACGCCACGGCGCTCTCAGCCAATCCCGATTTTCTCGAGACGCAAACACCAACAACTGCAGCGGTTTCTGCCCTTAACGGTACACTTAACGCAATTGTGTTAATATGAGTGGGACTGTTCAATTAATCGTTACGTAAAGTGCACCGTGAAGGCCTTACAGAAAGGCAGATTGACCCACGCAATTGAAATGCTCCAAAGAACGCCTGCATTCTTAGTAGTAGTTCATGTTCCAAAGTTTTTTTTTCCTGGGCGCGTTTATGCGTCCGTGCGTGCAGAGCCAAATTTGCAAAGGCAACTTTGTGTGGCAGGTCAGATATTTGTCAGATTTAATTTTCTTCGCACAGTGAATCACTAATTTGCATGGAGTTGCTCGGGGGTTTTAAAAGTTCCCAGGAACACATAATTTCTTGATGTGCTGGCAGTGCTATATCGTTAGTAGATGTCGATTCCTTCATCGGAAGTGACCTTATATTCAGCCTTGTGGAGTCCATTGCGGTCTTCTGACGTCACTTCTCTCCGGCCAGGGCGTATTTTGCGACCGACGATAGATTTCGGCACCATAGGGCTCCTAATGCTATCGCCTTAAAAACTTTGCAGTTGCGCCTGCCAGCTTTATACTCAAGCGCCCAAACCCGCTTTTGAAATGCGGAAACTCCATGCTGTGATGCTGAATACTACAAGTGTCCTCAACAGTCCTGAAGTCATAGCCTGCTTACGGCGTCTCGTGTACGGGATTTGACTTTTCTTCTTGAGCGATGGTCTCTGGCAGAAATTTACGGACTTGATCCCGGCCGCTGTGGCCTCCGGAACGTGAGACAGGCTGCTAATCATGGGGACCTTTCCATGTAGTAGCGGGTGTTTGGACTGCAATAGATCTTGTGCCAGCTCTCACCTTTGTAATGGCAACGTTTTGAATGTGAGGCGGCATATTCGACACGAACGATCCAGTAAACTCATTCCAGCGCTC
Organism: Amblyomma americanum; assembly: GCF_052857255.1. Taxonomy (NCBI): domain Eukaryota; kingdom Metazoa; phylum Arthropoda; class Arachnida; order Ixodida; family Ixodidae; genus Amblyomma; species Amblyomma americanum. The sequence continues at coordinate 132,231,712 of NC_135499.1, forward strand.
ACGATTAAACTCATCATAGCGACAAGGTCGCATACAAATTCACTCCAGAGCAGAAATATCTCGCGTTGCAACGGAAAAAAGAAAGGACTCTCTGCTTCTGAACCTTCCTCAGCGAGCCTGCAATTCCGTCTATTTGTAACAGCTTAGTTTTCTTGATCACTCTTGCAGCTCCTGAATAAATGTATATGCTTTCCTTTCCTCTACGCCGAACCTACCGTAAGTAGCCAACTTATCTCTATATCCCGGTAACCTCTATAATCTTATCCTTTTTTTCCCTGGCGCAGCGTTTTACTCTGTCGCTGCTTTCACGGCAGCGGCTTCGAGTGCAGAAGCAGCAAGAAGAGATAAGCTGCTTGTGCCCGGTCATCCGTCTTCACTAGCTATCGTGGGAAGTAATCGCACTATTAGCATGAACACACGACACAACGACAGCAAAATGGTTGGTTATTGAGCTGGAATATAAATAAATGGGCGCGCTTTCTACAGAATTACTTCCCGATACTAGGTCGTAGAAAAAATCTGCGGGATCTGTTTCTATTTTGCTAACAGGATACAAAATCGTCAAGTTCGTACATTACTTTTTTGCTTTGTGTTTTCGATGTGCGGATTGTTTCTTATCTTGTGATTGTACAGTCCCGGCCAAAATGACGAAGTACGCTTCGGCGATTGAACTCTTGCCACACCTTACCTACCGCATACTAGGAGGTACTTCTTGCCCATCTTAGCACTCATAACTGGTGATTTTGTTTATGAATTGAAGACAGGCTCATATCTCCTCTACAGAACACGTGAGAAAAATTTCAAACGCCGAAGCATGCTCTGTAATATTTTGGCCGCACCTGTACTGTGCTGTGCTCCGAGCCTGTACTGTCGTTTACAATGCGGTCCCTAAATTTTGTTTTTCTTAACTTTAATTGGGCCCTCTATATTAGCGTCTATTAGGTACCATTTGCTTCTGTAGTACAATCGCATCCTGCATGCCTGACGTACGTGCTGTTATGAGCTAGTGTTCGTACAAAAGAAGCGTTTACACAAATACACGGTGTAAGGAAACAATGCATGAAAGAAGGCAAATAATTTCACAAGGACGCAGGAAATAAAATTAAAAACATGCCTAGCGGCTTCTCCGTGTCTTTTCTGGTGGTCGCAGCTTGTAAGGTCTCCGTAAACATGAGTTGACTAATTTATACTAGTGCTCGCTCGGCTACTTCATAGGCTGTTCCGCTGAGTCATGACCTGTTTTGCTATCAAGGACAGTTACACGGCGCTGAAACGGCTTCGCCCAAAGGCGTAATGACTAAGTCGAAGTTATTGTGAAACATCGCACGTTTGAGCTGGCGGCAAACTATCAACAATGTATAGCTTATAGCATAAGTCCTATTGTTTAAGCTTTAATTTTCTTTTAATTTCTTTTTCGAAGTTATAATTGGCTGCTAGAACCTGCGATGTCACGATTGATAACAGGAAAGGAATACTCATCGACGGCTCCGTTATTAAAGACGAGGCGTGTCCACGGAAAAACCATCAAACAATACCTACGGGCACTGATCAGTGTAACTAAAGACTTTTTGATCAAAACAAATACAATTACGCATATTCCTGCGCAAAATGCGTCCGGTAATCAAGCCGAACTCAGAGCCTATAGTCATACTCATGGTGTAAATTGGCTGTAATTTTGTGCACTGACAAACAATGCGGAAATATCTAGGTGGGATGCTCCCAAGACTACACCGCGTGCTGACCGGAAAGAGGCCGAAGCTTTTGTTCATATTTATTTTCCCGAAAAACAATTAAAATCATGTACTTGCCATTTATTTGATATTGGAGGCCAACACAAAGAAATGGTGTGGATTTCGGGGCTATTTTTGTTTACAAGCATCGCTTTCTCATACGACCGTTGAACTGGAAAAGACGAAACATGAACGGGGTGGCAGTGCTACTGAGGCGGCCGAAACTTCCCCTTTAGTTTCAGTTCCGAATATATATATATATATATATATATATATATATATATATATATATATATATATATATATATATATATATATATATATATATCGGTATCGGAAAAAGCGCAACTTTACTTTCTGCAGCCAATTCATCCAAGCGAGCAATCTCGATGCCATACACGGCTTGCGAGCTCGGTGTTCGTGCCTTCCGTCTTGTCGCATGGGTGCCAGCAATTGGCCCGATAAGCGAAGAGTCTGATGAAAGTTGATTGAGCCCGTCGCCGCTTTCATACGGATGCGCGGAGGAGGGAAGCTCAGATTCGGAATGGATCCGCCGGACGCTGTAGCTGCCTGCGTGATGTCTCTTCTCCGGGCTGTCACCGCACGTCAGACCTTTTTCCAATGTCAGCGTTCTGCGAATGCTAATCTTCGGCAGCTCACCATGTCCTTCCTTCTCCGGTCTTCCTGTTCACGCTTCGGAGCTTTTACCGTGCGGTGTACACTGCCCTCGGTTGAACTGTGATCACATTATGTGCGTATCTGTGGTTGGTTCTTCAGTAAAATATCTTGCAGGGCGAGTTGCTTCTGCACGCTTAAAAGATTCGAGCGCAACAAAAACAGACGCCTATGAACGTCGTCTCGTGTGTTTTGTGTTTTTTTTTTGCCGCTCATTTTGGGCAAAGTGATTTAAAGTATCCATTAGAGAGCAGAGCGAATCACGAAACTCAAAGTAAAAAGGGGTGGCACAGGGTTATTTGGACGGATGAGATTAGAAAATTGGCGGGACAAATTGGCCATATTTGGCTGAAGACAGGGTTAATTGAAGGAATATACGGATGCCTTGGTTCTGGAGTGGACGTAGTTTAAATGATGTTTAAGATGATGATGATGATGCAACGATTAAATATTTTTCTCGTTTATACCCATTTCACTAACACTAATAATAAAGTAACGTGCTCGCTCTCCACATTAACTGTTGGACTGCTGGGTATTGAACCCGTAAATCTGAACGAAAAAACGGTCGCTAGAGACGCGGTACATAAGGAAGAAGTGAAACACAAGTCCTCTTTCCACTTCTTTGAGCTCGTTTTTTTTTTGTTGTAGTTGTTGGGAATGTTGTCACCAACTTGCACATGCATTACCATACGCATTCGTGCATTTTGGAATGCGTTGGGAATAAAAACTTGGGATAATAGTTCTGGATTTCCAAATGTTTTTCTTTAGTATTATTGGCGCCTTATTGCCATAGGGATAATAGGCAGCTAATAAGTTTCTTGAAGACGTCGCTGTTTAATAGAAAATAGAAAGTGCTTATTTTTAAAGCGATAGTGACAGTACCACCCTGTGGAAAAAAGAAACTGCAGTGTCAGGGTCGGTGGCGTTGGCGACCGTTTCAAGCCTTGCAGCAGGAGAGGCTGGAGCAACCACCCGCCCCGGCAGCCTAGGTGGACAGTTTAAGACACGTGACCCTTTTGTCTCATCACAGCCTGCCCACCAGATTGAGAGCAAACTGAGCACTGTCGCACGTGGCAGTTAAATTAACGATTGGTCGCGAGAGGTTGATTGGTAAGAGCAACCTGGGTCGCTCAAGCTCCACCGGTGGCAGCACCCTACATCACAGTGCAGGGCCGCATCGCTACTGGATTATCAATGCGGTAGGAGTGGTAATACCGCTTCTAGCTATCGATGAATATAAACTAGAGAATCACCAATTCCGCATATATGAGAATTAACCCATTAGCTCTATCGGGTCATAAGCACACAAGCTTAAGGGTCCCCTTTAGTTTCTGAATGCAAAAAAAAAATGGTGCATGTACAAAACGCAGGCACATGCAATGAATCAATCGCGAAATGTTCCCCCCCACGCGATAGCACTAGGAGTGTTACTGACTGAAAACGCAGCCGGCCTCTCTATTCTCTGGCAGCTGTAAATGTCACACTGCTTTTATAAATAAATACATCGAGAAACGTAGTTTGTATATAGCTGTGATGAGCTCGTACTTTTTTTCATTTACACTTTCTGCAGCGTACGTGGCAGCTGATTACATAGTTAACTCCCGCATGAAACCTGTTTACGATACGACTCTCAGGTAATCAAAACACACATGTAAAGGTAACCCTAAAGGTGAGTTCTGGATGCGCGCTGAAAATAATCATGAACGCCTAGAATAAACTCAGCTTATTTATTTTTCACATTGCATTGATATCCGCAAAGGCAACAAAGTGCGTTCATGCAAATACTACTTATCTTCACTTTTTACTGTTGCTGTTGCATATGTTGTCCCGCACGGCATGTTTCAACCCCACGCTACGATGGCTGCTAGTATTCACGGTGTCTTCAGCGCCACAATGCACATTCACTACTTTGCCCAGAGGACGATTATTGCTAATGAATTTTTGAATTAAGAGTGAGCGATAAATCGCAACAAATTTTGCCTCTGCAACACGAAAATCTTTGCCTCATATCCTTGTATTATGCTTAATCCTTTTCAGTCGTCCTTTTTTGTCATTCCTTCTATTTTTCCCGTTTCATGTAGCGCACCGGAAAACCATTCCGTTTAACCTTTTCCTTACAGCGCCTATTCAAATCACTCAATTTGACCGATGGCTCAAAGTCCGATGGACCGATGGCATTTGGCGATGGCGATTCAGCGCGATCCAGGCTGCTTCTCGACAAATAACCCTAATCAGTACGTTGTAAATTAAGTGTACTTCATTTTCGGGTACAGTTTTTTCGTCAGCCTTATGACGGCATTTTCTGAAGCTATCAGCGGAACCTGACAGTGCGCAGCGATCATGGAAAGCTTGGCGTTCAATGGGGCGTCCTCGCGTTGCGCCAACTCTGTAGTCATTAAAGGTTGTCGGGATTCTGCAGCATCGACACTTTTTTTGTAGATACAAGCGACACCTTTGCGCTAAATGATGAAGTTCATTAGTCTGATTTAAAGGGGGCCCTGAAACACCTTCTGAGGAAAGTGCATTAACTCGCTGAGTTACTACATTGTGTTGTCATGAGCAACTGAGCCAAATAATACAGTTATACACGCAACAAAGAACCCACAATAGTGCGCAAACGTAGGCAATTCCTTCCCGGAGAGTTTTCACACTCGCGCCTCCTTCGTTTCACGCTTATGCGTGTGTCTGTCGAGAGACGGCTGTTAGATTTTTTATTACGTTACGCAAGTACCATTGGTGCAGCCAGTCAGCCGCCTCGCCCCGCCGGCTCAGGAAGCCTGCGGTGGGTCCTATTGGTTGGGGCCGGCAGAAAAGCGCTGACCTGTGAGCGTGCAAAGAGTTACGAGAGAAGAGAGAAAGGCACGGAAGCGCTGAAATTCAAAATTCTACTATAGATAAATGAGCTTCTAACAAACTCATACCGAAAAATTCTTGCTAGAGGATATTCGTGTAGCGTCATCCATTAACACCGCAGGTATACTGAAAATTTTCTGAGAACCCGTTTTTGAGCGAGTTTAAATGGGACAGAGATGACTGCTCTGCGTAGCCTAAAGTATCGACAGCTACCCGACAGCAGTTTTTGTTTTCACCGTTGCCGAGGAGATTCGCTGCTTTCCGAACCTCTCTGAAGGTACCCGTCTTGTTCTGAACAATTCCATACCGCCAACTCGCAGCGGATCGAGTTTTCTCCAAGATGGGTCTGGATCGTCCTTGGTCCTGCACTGCGGAGTATAGTCGAAAGGCCTGCACGATAGCAATTGATTTTTTCTTCTTCTGTACTTATAAGGAACTTTAAAATTAATAGTTGTGTCACTTTTCACTCTCGTTTCTAACTTAGTAACGCATAAATGCTATGTTCTAGATTTTTATTCTGCTCTTTTCTTAATGAGCGTATTTAATATTTGTGTAAATTTTTCTGAGAGTTTCTCAAATTTTGACAGTCAATTACTTTTTCTCTTTGCAAGCACTACTTATTCTGAATTTTTTTTGTCATTAAAAAGAGAACGCTTTTTTCTACAACTTGATGCCCTGCATCAAAGCAAAATGTTTAATTTACGGAGGAACAATGCTTTTACTCACGCCACTCTGACACAGCCTGTTTATGCGCAGTAAGAAAAAAAATGTTAACTTACCTTATTTTCTCGCATGTCCTCCCTCTCTGCCCCTCTCTCTCACAGTAAAGAACACAGCGTATTGCCGTGCACTAAAAATTGCGTAGTGGGATGCAGACATAAAGCTTGGTTTGTTCAGGCCAGGCGATTTGTTTTTGTTTTTCGTGGTGAGATCAATCGGCCTTAAACTCGGAACCTTGTTTAATCTTCTGATTGCCACAAAATCGATCACCCGTCACACTGTCTATAATCATGGAAGACAGTTGGGCTAGTTGGTGTGTCTATAATAGAGCGAACGGGTTCCAACTCCTTGTTTTCTACTAAAAAGCTTCTACAACCGCACGATGATAATTATACCCGTAAACAAAGTGCGTATAAATTATTTACATTACATTTTTGCCGGCACTCAGTTCCACCTTACTTTTTCGCTAAGCACCACAGGAAAGCAAAACATTGTAAAAGTGGCCGCACCATCAGCCGCTGGCTCCCGAAGGAAAATGAGGGGTTTAGCTAATGTCACGTGAATAGTTGATGCTATTAAACTCTCAAAACATCTGCATATATTCCAATTAAAATGATCTGCGCTCCTTCGAATATACTAAACTTCAGTGATGCGCACTAATCTTAAGACGTTGCCTCTAGAGATAACAGGAAAGCTATCTCTCATACTTAATGATTTATTTATTTATTTATTTTCTCTAAGGTCTCTTCCAGACATTGAGATTGATTTATCTGCCGCACTATTTTCTTTCTGCTCCTACGTTCATGGGAAGAAATAAACAGAGTTGCAGCAGAGCAGCACGCGTACCTAACGAGAAATAAAAAGGCGAAATGTTGCGTCTGCTACCCGGCTCATTTGTCTTGTCTTCCCTGTTCTTAATTGCGTAAAGGTAGGTCAGACCTTGGTAGGTAACAGTTTCGTACCATGAAAAGAAGAATTCGGTGGGACAACCGAAGGAATAGAAAGACCGACGTCCTTGCTCGCTCTACAAGGTTTAACAGGCTCACACAAAAGAAGAAGCAGAACTGTAATTGTGGTACAAACTGAAATAGTTTACAATTTACGAAAGGAAACGTATTAGAGACCGAAAGAGACGAGTGGATGAAAAACACGCCGCACGTTAAAGGTTCCGAAAGATGGCTCACTCGTCGTTGCCACCATTGCTTCCTGTTCGGTGTAATCGTGGTAGAGCATTCCGCCCGGTTTTGATATCACATTCGTGCCCTCCGATCGGCTGCCCCTGATTGATGGACACAAGATCTGCCCTTCACGTATCTTTCATAGCCTAGCTCCCTTTTACACCGAAGCTGTATGCCTCTACCGCCCAAGGAAATTTTCGTGTCGTCGGCGTCGTCAGCAAAAAACGCCAGGCTAAAAACTGAATGCTACTCCGAGTGGAAAAGTACCCATCACCGTAAAAATCGTATATCATACTGATCATAAAGCAATCGTAATGTCAAAAAATAAAAATAAAGAGCGCAAATAAAGAACAGAGCAAAAAGGGAATAAAGAAACGCAAATTAAAAAATGAAAAATAAATCACGAAAATAGAAAGATATTTATACATGTATAAAATTAAAGAACAAAATAAAAAATAAGAAATAAAAATAAAAATAAATAAAGGGTAAACCTCCTTTGGAAACAGGCATCCAGCTAATAGCTCAGTAATCGTTGTCATTAAGAAAAAACACAAAACAAGGATCAAAACCACATGATGGATGATAAGGCGCGTGGGAACAATACGAACACAGCTTACCTATGCAACTCAACCAACCGCCATTTATGGTTCATGCATTGATTTAACCTTATCAAAGAATATCTCAACACTACCAATTGAAAATCTCAGTCTATATCATGCTGATCATAAAGCAGTCGTGAATGTTGTTGTGAAGTAATAAAGGGTAATATAAGTACATTTCACTTTTCTCTCTTTCACCTTTTGTAGAGCCACGTGTGTTAACTTTCAAGTGACGTCGCAATGGTTAATTGGGTGTCGTTTTACGGACTCACTGTCCCACCACCTTCAAAGCGTGGATTGGAGGAGCGACGATTAATTTAACGCACTTTTTTTTGTCAGCAAGAAACATCCGCATAAATAATCAAAACTAGCACTTAAAAAATATTGGAGCGAAGCAATATCTGCGTGCGCAATAATAAAAAAATCTTGCAAGAAAACAAAAAGTGCAAGACTGTGAGAACGCTCAGAAGAGTATTATTAGCAGGCAAGCCCTGGTACTTTCTTTGATAAATGAACTGTTTTTTCTTGTCAACCGGTGTAATAGGCGCGGCAGTAAAGTACAAAAAAAATTACCTTTTAGGGCGTATATGAAAGTGTTCGCATATAAAATGCTGGCATAAGAGAAAGTGTAAATAGAGTTATATTTGCTAGAATTACAATTTAACGTATTACTTCCCAGCGGAAATGACGATGAGGGAGGCTAATAACGTAACCCAGATGCGGCCGGCCCCTTTTGTAAAGCTGTCCCGAGTAGATACATTAAGGCAGTCGTACGAAAAGCGAATGTGGTCCCCTATGCATAGGTTCCCTATTCTAAACCCTTCCATTTTTATGGCTTCTGAAAACACTCATGCGCGCAAAACACGCGAACGGATGCACATACGTTCCGGAACCAAATCGGCGCTTGCGTAAAACGCGGAGGCGCAGATTTTAAAAGCGACTTTTTGTGCTGATTTCTCATGAGATACACAATATGGCTGTAGGAGACCTATCGGCAAGGGTTTAAAATATGAGGTCCAGCTATTTGCGCCGCATTATGTGTCATCAGTAACCGAAGCCAGCTGAACATAAGTCGCATCCACATTTGTGTGCGCTGTGACTGAAAAGGATAGTGTTGCATAAGGTATTTGAGGCATGTGGAAGGGAATGGGAAGGGGCGAGTCGTTTTCCTTTATTTCGCAGTTTTAAGGCTTCCGCATAACTATTATACCAAGCAGTCTTGCATGACACCCCCCTTCTGACGAATATATCACTTCCAACTGAGCAGCTAAAAGATATGACCAACATTACTCCGGAGACTTAAAACACTCACCGATAGCGAAATCGGCTTTAGTTTGGTTGTATGCGCTGACCTTTAGAACTGCGCTACCGTGAGGCCATGTCTCACCTCTTGCCGCAAAAGTAGACCTTTTGAAAGAGCGGAAATTCACAAAAACTGGTTATCACAAACCATGATTTCTTCTGTGGTGAAAAGGTAAGCGAAGGTGTAGCTAAACTGTTGACTTTTTTCATACTCCCCAGGGAAATGGTTCTCGACTGAAGGACAACCACTCCTTTCAAGACAGCAGCTTCAAGGGTCTCTTGACATTCGCGACTGTTAAGAGACGTGCCTGCCTATATTGAACCGCCACGTGTCCGCGAATGTCTATACATATTTTTACTTTCCTCGAGCTTAGCAGGAAAGCAATCGAAAGAGCGCCAGTAGCTACCTTTTCGTGGGATAGCATTTAATTATTTTTCTGTTCTATTTCTGTCCACAGAAAATGTTTGCCTTTGCTCAAACTGACCCCCGGCAACAGTTGCTGGCATCTCCGTTCTTGGCATCACAGAGTGCCATTCTTTTCTTCTCACAGATTCCCAAAGAAAAGCGTAGCACTTGAAAAGGTGAAAGCCACAAGTATACAAGATACACACCCACAAAATAAGCGCTAAACCAGTATTTCACGTATATATTATTATCTTCTACGTTTTATTTTTGTCTTTTTTCTTTGGACATAAGTTTCACGGCACAGGACAAGCGGAGACGGGTTTTCTTCTCTCGTGATGGTACCGCACCTATAGAAAAGCTGATGCTCGAGCGAATTTGCTTGTCACGATGAAATTCAAGCGCTAAACCAAAAAATAGAGAAAACAGCTGACACTAGGAAGAAGTTTTCTATCTTTTTCACTGCTCTGTCGGCTAGCTGCTCTATTTATTTGTTGCTCATCCTGGGCTTCAAAGAAACAGGTGAGGCAGCTGGGACATACCAGCCTCAAAGCAGTAAATCGATAAAAATAGAAAAGAAAAATATGCTTGCTGCAAAAAGGAAGCAACCAGCTCCTTGTCGTGTGACACCCAGCAGTGAAGGGACCAGCACTCGCCGCAAGAAGAAAAACTTAAGAAAAACGAGGAGGCAATAGACCTTAACTTGAGAGGACGAAGGCGTGTTTTGTAACCACACACCATACATATTGAACTGAACCTTGTCCCCTCCGGCTGCAGTATTCAGCATTATTTTCTCCTGGTTATTTTTTGTTGTGGTCTTCAAAGATGACAAAAGTTTGAAAGTTCCCAAACTATTGTTAGTTTTATTTTATCTCCTCTTTTAGGGACATATGTTTCATTCTTTTCTGTCCGGTGTTACTATCTCGGCAGCATTAAGGAGGAAAAATGAGTGAACTAGTGAACTAGGCGTTACAAGACGCCTAAAACACGTGTGGGCATCGATATAATAAACCGTCTTTATAGGGCACAATAATACTCTATAATTTGCACCTTGGTGTGCCTTTCACACAGCTCGAACAAACACTTCGAGCAGGTATTACTAAACTGATGCGACGCCAGTAAGCGCCAGAGGGTTGGCCTGATTTTCAACTTGGCTTACCTGTTCTTTTGCTGGTAACTGTGCTTTGATACTGATAATGACAATTGACGTTTCCTTTCATTCCCTCCTCTTCTCATAAGTGTATAATAGTCATTAAAGGTGTTTACTCATTATGCTACATAGCGAGGGGCATATACATTATTATTGCAATGCATTCATTAATGATAAAAATAGTGTTCAGGATAAGTTAACAGAAAACGACACCTACAATTTATACTAATTATAAATTCTGAGAATGAAGCAAACAGAAACGTCAGACAATGAGTCTAATAATTTTATCGTCACTTTTATGAAACAGTTATGAAATGAAATGAAACACGCTAATATTATCCAGTAAACATAGCCCACTCTAGCTCTTGAATAGGCGCTGTCATGACCTGCTTTATAGGAGTTGACGTGTGTTTAGGATTTGGAGAAATTGCGATAACTCCTCCGGAAATCAAAGAGCTACGCACATTTGATGCGAAATGACAGCTGAGGTAAATAAATGAAGAATTTATAGTTTCAAGCTCCTGCGTACATGTCATACCTGCACGTAGTAAATAGGACCACGGGATGTGACACGGTTTCTAATAAGTCACTGAATTTATTCGTTTGGGATTGTAACTCTTCAGCGAATTTATTATGCTCTCAACTAATGAAAACCTCAAAGTATTTACAACGTGCTCAGATGAGGGCAGGGGAGTCTAGCGCGGTTCGTTTATGTGAGAAAAGGGGAGAGAACAGCAATTAGAAATTGAGTTTCTGCCTTTGTTCAACACCATCGTGCTTTGCGCATCACAAGTAGAAAAATATTGGAGAGCAAATCATTTCTTTACTAGGAGAAGAGCTCTAGGAATTGAAAGCGACTTATTGAGGTCACTACCCAAGATAATACCAAAAATATTCCGGCATCATTCACTGCGGTTGACTGAAAAGAGCAGTTATATACTAATGCGAACTCAACCACTAGGTGGCACATAGAACGCTATCTCGAAGTGAAATTTGGGCACGGAACAACAACACCAAGTCTGTGGCGCCACCTGCACGAAAGCTTCGGAAGCTGTTGCACCATTCTTTTACATGACACATACCCAAACAAATGCACAAAAATAATTCTTTATGCTCTCTCTTTTCAAGAATATGCAGGATTATTGGAAGAAGATATTTCGCTACAAAACAACAAAATCAAAACACAGAAGACTGGATAACACTTTTAGAATGTGTCACGTCTCAAACTTTCCGATACGTCGCTTGACCGCAGATTCTCACTGGCGATGTTTATTTGCTCTTTTCGGCCTGCCTTATTTGGGGCTTTTTTCTTTCAAAGCAATTTTTATTTGGCAGTGGCTGTCCTAGTTTTCTAGCCTTAGCTTTTGAGGCGTTTCTATTGATCCCTTCGAGCTTCATTATATTTTCTGTCCTTTCTTCTTTTATTGCCTTCTTGTAAGATATCGCGACCACTTCAGGTTTTAAAACGAAAAAAATAGCAATGACCACGCTGAAAGAAATGCAGCGAATTCTAATGCTTGCGCTTGTAATTGCAAGTTAAGTGAGATGCGTGCATACCGAGTGTTTGTGTTCGCAGTATTCTCTTTTTTACTGCGTCTGTTTTTCTAGTAGTGCGTTCATTCTTAACTACTGCATGAATATAATGTGTATTATACCTACTGGGCACGGCGGTGACTGTCTCTGTGCGGTTTCCCTTTCCTGCATCGCGATGTTGTCTGCTTTGTGGTCAGAGAACAACATGCTTAAATACATAATTCTTTTCACGCTGTTCTGACTGCGCTGCATCAGATTGATGTACGTGTTTCATGGCGTTGCCGAGCGTGTCAAGATTTCTTTGAAAGTGTAGTCCTTGCACGCAACGTTAACGCTCATTCTTAACTACTGCATGAATTTAATGTGTATTATACCTACTGGGCACGGCGGTGACTGTCTCTGTGTTGTTTCCCTATCGTGCATCGCGGTGTTGTCTGCTTTGTGGTCAGAGAACAACCTGCTTATGGTACACAAATTCTTTTCGCGCTGCTCTGACTGCTTTGCATCAGATTGATGCACGTGTTTCATGGCGTTGCCGAGCGGGTCAAGTTTTTTTTGAAAACGCAGTCTTTGCACGCAACGTCAACGTTGAATTGCTTGTGTTTCGTTACGTCTATCGACGTTGATGTTTTGCGGTTTAACGTCGCAATGCCAATCAGGCCATGAAGGACGCCGTAGTGGAGGGCTCCAGATTATTTCGACCTTCTGAGGTTCTTTAACGCGCACTGACATCGCACAGTACATGGACCTCTAGCAGTTCGCCTCCGTCGGAATGCGACCACTGTGGCGGGGATAGAAGCCGCATCTCTCGTGTCAGCAACCGAGCACCGTAACCACTGAGCCACGGCGGAAGCTGACGTCGACGTTGAAGTCGTCTGCGAGTGCGATTAGCGAAGTGGGATCAAGAGTCTGAGGGATAAAAATAAAATTGGGAATATTTTCCTGACAAACATCTGGCAGCGTTTCCTTGCCAGCGTGCGCCCGTACCAGAGAACGATGAAGGCTACACGAGAAGTGAGGCAAGAGCCGTGTGCGCACGGTGGCCATAGGACCGTCTCTTGTACTACGTGAAATCCGGGGACTCCGCTAATAATAGCTGGCGCTGCAACAAACGATCCTGGTTTAACGTGGCTGACTGGCAATAAAAAATAAAACAGATAAGCAACCTTTTAACGCGAGCCATTCCGCGAAAAACCGTCCCCCTGAGCGGCGTGCCAGCTGTTTTCGGGATTTGAGAGCGCGCTATTCAGTTAACAGACTTTTAGCAGGTGGCGGCTGCGTCGACAGTCCGGGAACAGCCAAAATGGCTGGCAGACCGGAATCTTCCCTCCCCCGAACATCTGAGCCGTTCGTACGGCGATGATGTTCAGTTTGACCGCGAAGCCGCTAGTCTTCGCCTCCCTTCGCTTGAAGTACGAGTGGATTTCATCGTTTCCGACGCTTCTTCCCACGCTAGCGAACACGCCGAATTCCGGCTGCTAATTGCGGTTGTTCCGAAAATTCTACGTGTGCCATAGCGATAGTGCTGCACGCAATCCCTCCCTCCCCCCATCCCAACAGCATTGTGGCTGTGGATACCGATCCCTGAAGGTCAGCGCAGTTGAGCTTCCTATAGCGGCTAGTCAATGTGAAAAAAATAATAATAATAAATCGTCATTAATGGCATCAGAACTATTAGAGCGAGAAGCATACAAGCCATTATGCGTGCATAAAATTGATATTGTCAGGCAAACTCAGATAAAAAGGGAAATGACAACATTTATTAATGCATTATGTCCAAACATAGCATACGAAATTCCTGAAGAGAAAGCTCGCCAAAATCGTCCGAAGTTTCTAGCAGGCGACCGAAGTGACGTAATTGGGAACCTATGTTAGGAGAACAACGCTAGAAAATAACCTGAAAACCACCTTAAGCCTGCAGCCGCAAGACAAAAGTTTTGAGCTTCCAGGATTTATGCACTTATAGTCCCTTCACTGCAGAAATGTACAAAACCAGAATTATTCAGAAACAGATGATTACAACATAATTGAATGCAGCTCATTTTGATTATTTATGAACCTCTAAGAGCTATAACACTCGCAGGCGCATAGAGTATATGAAGAGCAAAATCGAAAACTATTGTGACGAAGAAGACGACAAACTTTTCAGTGGCACGGGCGGGAGAGCTCGCGCTAGGCCTGCGGCTATTAAATCACCTCACTGCCATCGATCATCGCGTCACATTCTTTGGCTGGCCACCAGGTAACACTATAATCTTCCTTGTCAATGCTACATAAAGGCAAAAAAAAAACGTTTCGGCCAGTTTCTCGTTAGGGTTACGTTTTCCATGAATTCATCTGTTCGCAGGCCTCCTACACTTCTTGCGGCTGACACTTGGATCCTCCTTTCGTCCATATATTCCAAAAGAAGATTTCTTCAAGTGTGGTAGGAATTCATGCAGTTCGTAGAGCAGGAATAAAAAGTGTAAAATCTTTTACATTCCGTAGAACAGGTGTTACGATGGACTATATCGGGTTAAGTTTGGTAAGATTTTACTATTGTATCCAATGAATGCGGGCGGCTCTTCATGTTGCAAGCACTACAGCTCATGGAGCTTCGAAGAAATACCGGCTTCATCCTTTTGGTCTCCGTGAACGTTCGCGAATCAGAACTGAATGCCTAACAAAGCTGGAATCTGCCTTCGCTACTCAACAAAAAGTCACTCGATGTTATAACAAACATTACCGCCAATTTTCTCCTTCCCTGATCAAAACTGTCAAAATGACAACATCGCTGGTAATATGGGTTTGCTCTGTGTGCCGCACTCAAATCCCCTGGGACATGTAATTTCTTGGAGCAAAATGTTTTCACAAAAGATGGCGAAGCTGTTATCTGCTAATAAAAGAGCCAGCGAAGTAATTTCCCACTAGAGAAAGAATGACAGTAGTAACAACAGCTGAATTTCGAGCTTGCAAACGCTATTTAGTCTGTGTCCTTCGAAGTGTGTCCTCCTAGCCCTTAATCCGTGCCCGCGCGTGTGGCGACACATAGCTCGCGCTGCCGGTTGTGCTAAAAATAGAAAGAATAGAACGAATATAATAAAGGACGAAAGGCGAAGATCAAACGTACTAGGAGGCAGTCCTTTGTCTGCTGCAGCCACACGGTGCAGCAACCCGCTAGCGCTACTGAGAAAAGACGTCCCTGAACGTGGCCGCATCAACGAAGGAACCTCCCGTGCAATGTGCTAACCGCAAAAAAGGAGACTTGCGCATGAGTGCAGATATCAGTTTTTCATTTTAATTTCGCTTTGCAGGTAAAAATGTGACGGTAAAAATATAATTACCCTATCTCAGCAAGTTCTCGTATGTGGCTAGTGTGCGCTCAGAGTTAGTGTCTGTTGGAATGTGCGCATGCGCGTGTGTTTTGTGTGTTTCACTCTGACAGGTGAGCAAGGAAACCGAATCGTGCAATGCAGCGGCAATGTACACCCCCCGTCAAAAGTACACAGCCCAATGGGTTTGCTTGTGAGGCCTGCAGCCTGCCTCGCTATGCATCCTCAGCGACCGTGATCTCTCGAAAGAAGATTTGCTTTGAGTTCTCGATCCTTTCAAGGTTAAGACTGCTTGATGTGCTAGGGAGCCATGCTAAACAATTCAGAAGCAAACCCCTTGGGCTGTATACTTTTGCCCGGGGCTGTACTTCCATGACAAATGTAATAAATTTATTTGCGTCGCTGTTAATAATATGTTAGCGACAGTATTACGGGTGATGTGTCGTTCCAATAAAGTAGAAGAAGTAGTTGGGAGATGGTGACTCAGCGGTGGTGGAAACCAAAATGCGCCAAACACAAGGTGGTATGAGTTACAAACGAACACTAAGCATTTAGGCTAAAACTATTGCTTCAAAAAGGCCTATATATCGAAAGATACCTAAATGCACCCCTATTAATCGAAACGCTCTGATGTCCATACTCTATAACTCTGCACAAATGCATTTTTGAGCGGGAAAAAGTTCATGAACGCAATTTTTTCATACAATACAAGATTTTACTATGACAATCTATATATCCGCTGATCATCCGAATTGTTTTTCTATTAACGTTTTTGTTATCCCCAAAAGCATTCCCTATTGATTTTTTATGGCAATCTTAAGTATTCAATACGATTAATGAAAACACGTTAAACAAAGATTTTTCTACATGTCAGAAAAAATTACCACTACCTTCAATATTTCCGTAACTGTATCTTACAATTTTTCATTTTTCAAAATTTTTGTCGGAAAATGTAGGACATCCAAGATAAAAAAAAACGTGTACTGGCATAGAGCAAGGGGCTCATCGCGGAATAAAAATACTGGAGAAAATGGATGCGCTTGTGATATATCTTAAAAATATATTTAGAACCGTTTGATTCACAAATTTGCATGCTATGGCTCAGGTTCGTTCGGCTAGGCATTTGATGATGGCTGTGTCAAAGACGCTGAATAATAATGGCCCCTCTCTGCTCCTCCCAAAGAAATCTCAGATGCAGTTCAAATTCAGTTTAAACCTAGCCTTGTCTAGGTTTCCCAATCCCCAGAACAGCTCATTCGCACTCGCATGCCGACGTGTTTAGCACGCGGATAAGAATACACTTCCACTCATGGTTTAATATATTCACTAAACAGCGCCTCACTCTCACTGCGGCAAATGCTTAGAACAAAGCATTTCCGACATTTTTTTACATGCACGAACTGTTCAACTACTCTCGGCAACTAGCGCATATTCACTGCCCGCGAATGCAATTCGCTCACTTTCTGCAGTAAGTAAATGCGTACGCCATAACATGTGAAGTAAAAAACACGTGTTTAAAGCGACGAACCGCCTAAGTTTGCCTACAAGAATAAAATTTCAAATGAAACCTCCTTTATAAATTCAAACATAGATGGTACGTCGGAAACCATAATGCTGGACAACGACAAGCCCCACATTCGCCTTAACGGCGGAGTGCGTGCTGCAGAGCACGTTAGATTTCCACCCGAAGGCGCCTGTATCTGCCAAGAGGAGGTGGGGTGCACTCACAAAAGCACCGTATTTGTGCTCGCGAATGCACGCACGTACTACTGCACGCGCTTATACATTGCTCAGCGAGGTGCTGCCTCCGCTTCGTGAATGCACGTAGACTCGTCGTATAGTTGGATTCACTAAACCCAATTGCACATTCCTGAAGAGGGCCCGCCAGTGGCAGCAAGAATGTTACCATGAGTGCACGTCCGTAATCTACTTACCTCACCACCCGAAAGTAGAGCATTGCAAAAGAGACACTGAAAAGCACCCTACGCCACAGGGATCCCGCGCGCTCTCACGGGGAAGGAGAACGGCTTAGACCAGTACGGGAGCGCTGCTTTCTTGAACCTTAGGTAACTGCAAACACGGTCTGGGAAGAAAGCGGCTTTTTTCACAGTACTTCAGTCATTTTCGTTTATTATACACACACGAAACACACGTGTGTAAAAGCTCGGCGGGCAGTTGAGGGAGCTTGCCTTGCATAGCAAGACGTAAAGGACGCTTCAAGTTTTGAACACACACGAAAAAAACACCGCTTTTTTGCGAAGGATCCCCTACGCCGGTGAGCAAAGTGCATGAAAAGGTTCGTCGAAAATCGTTAGAAACTATGTTTTCACTCACCAATGGCGTGACTGATGCACGAATGGTCGAATGGTGTAAAACGGCCTGGCTTTGAACTGTTGACGGGGCCAAGTCTAGCGGCAAATGCACTTGGTCATTTTTTGTAAGTGCCATTTCAATACTTTATATAGAGGCTTCACTGGAGAAACGCGGGAGGTGTCGACTTTAACAGAAAATTTTTGAACATATACCCGTGCTAACGCCTCTGAGGACACGCTCTCATAGAGCAGGTGTACAAATTCTACACTTGTCCCCTCCAAGTCCTGAGTGGACGCGACTAACGTATCAGCTAGTTATCGCACATAAGCTGGAGATGGGCCTGAACGGAAGCATCCGGTAAGAACAAGGGAAAGTTCAATGCTGTCATATAAAAACATAGAATTTCAAGCTCATGTAAATATGATACTATCGGTAGTATATTCGTAGTTAAGAACGTGTCGACACGGGTGAATCATTATGCTAGAAGTTCAGCGCCGTCTAAAACAAACAACAGTCGGTTTAAAATCGCGAATGCAAATGTTGTGTTGCAATACCCATAATTGCAAGTTATGCTTGATCCGCTAAAAGGGATTTGGCAGCTGCCTCCAGGCTCTGACACTGTTCCAATGTTTTAAACATTTTTATTAAGTTAATAAGTCCGAAGGCGGAATTCATTCCTTCATGACAAAAACATCAGCGACTTCGAGATTATACCGACTTTGACTCTCGAAGTCACATCCTTACAGTATTGCTGTACTTTAAAAACGCCTACCTTAAAAACGTTTCTTACAGACCTCTAAAGAGGACACTACCATGTAACCTTCGTTATCCCAGAACCCTAGTGTCTCTATGAGCTACTCTTGTCGGCATCCTAACTTAGATGAACACTTAATGGTGAACAGCCTACTGCAGCACCATCTCTCGAATCTCGTGGCCAACTGTGATTTTCGCCGATAAAACCATGCTTAGTTGTCATTGTTGGAAGCAGTTTTGCGCCACAAAGGCCTGCTTTGGCCTTGCGCTGCGTTGATGCCACCATATTTCAGTAATAATTCACTAACAAAGAAAAGGTAGGTAAATTTTCGGTTCGGGCCTCCAAGGTACTGCTTCGATTCTTGAAAGTGTCGGGTCCGCGCGATAGGCTGTGACTTGACCGCCAGCTTACCGATTTGACTTGCTGACTTCAGTTTCCTGTTGCTGCCTTTTATCCTTCACCTTTACAACCGCTCATCCCTTTGCATCAGTGCAGGGTAGCAAACCGGTTGCTTCTTCTAGTTAAACTGTCTGAATTTCCTTTCCTTCGCCTCCTCCTAGTTAAACTTTCCGAATAATTCCACTGTAACCTGGAAGACGGGCAGAAGCCTCTCTCTACCAGCCTCTACAAGCTCGCTGCTGGACAAGATTAAAGACTGTGCGTGAAAAGGTGGCTCGACAGCTGTCGCTTCTTTACTACGTTCAAGGACCCCCCTACAACCTGGCTCCGACCCTTTAGACTGTGATTCGCGAGTAGCTCTCCGAAGCATTACCACCTGTTTGACCGCAGGCACCTGCTCTGGCGCCGCTGAGGTACAGTCTTTTCCAAAAACAAACAGGCTAGACGGTTTGCTGATCAGTCTTATATCGAAGCCTTTAGGCCAGCTTTCAAGGTCTAAATCTCTGTATGGTAAGGAGAACCCTTGTGCTCAACTTGCAAAAACTTTTTTTTGTCTTTAGAGAACCAGTCAGAACCCTAATATACAAATGAGATGCAACCCATGCAGCCTTGTTACTTTTGGTAAAGGCTGTACACCAACGCCCTCCGAAGACCCCGGGCTGACGCGGTTGTCGCGTTCTGTCCACCGAAGCAGCCGCCTGCTTTTCCCACCCGGCCGTTCCCTTCTCGTGTGGGCCCTTGGCCGCACCCATGAAAACCTTCCCATTTGGTATGTATGTGATATCCCAGATCACGCTGCGCGTCACTGTGTTTCCGTGTGCTGTCACCCGTGGATGACCCACGAGCCTGAGTCTGCGCAGTGGCACAGCCCTCGCTCGTCTCCCGAGGAGTTTGATGCATCCGATCGCCGCGCGCATGCTCGTTGCCTTTCGACATCCCCGCGGCACTGCTAGGCTTCGCCGCTGCGTCATTCCCCTACGCCCCGGGAAAACTGTTTGCTGCAGTTCCCGAGGCAAGAACTGCGCATTCGGCGGCACGTCTATGGCCTCGCTTGTCCACTAGGAATGTGCTCGATTTTTTGTGGAGGGCCTCAATGCCTTGGTCTTTGTCGATACTTGCGCTGCTCCGTCTGTGCAGAGGGAAAAGCAGTGCCGCAACTTTCGCAAAGTGACGATGCCATTATCGCGTTTTTAGCTTCATAATTCAACGTGCGGCGAACCTAGCCTTTGGCCGCTTGCACTGCCAGGGTCATTATTTACGGCTCGTTATATAGACCTTTTTCGGATCCTCCAGAAAACCGGTTTTCTAGGCTATGGGTTGAACAGGGGGAGCTTAATCCTCAACTATTTCCTGTACCACGAGCACGACCCAGTGTCCAATATGGCGGCGCCCATGGCCCTCTTTCTGAAAAGGTCTATAGCGTTGAATTCGTCGTTCTCATTGTGCTACCATGACATCATTTTAGGTTGAGACTTTCTGTCCCTCCATGAAGCACTCACCTTCTGAGCTCGGGACAAGTTCAAACTTCTCCCGCGCAGCGCTGTATCGCCTGGCGCTTCGTCTTCTTCGTGGAGCAAAGTGTCTGTGGCTGCCGACATCGAGATTGCTCCGTGCTCATCTGTTACGATCCCTATCTCCTGCTTATCTGCAGCTGACGATGCTGTCTTCATCTCTAATCAGAATCTGCCTCTGTCATTGACGGTGCTCACTGTCCAAGACGGCATAAGCATTATCTCGGTCTCCAACTATTTTCTGAGCGCCTGCTTGTTTCTCCGTGCGGAATGCCTTGGTTACATTCAACTCATCGACACCTTCCTCGTGGCCTACCCTTGCACCGAATCCTCTTCTTTTCGTACCCATTCTCTGACTTTGTCAGCATCTCCCGCTCCAGCCAAGGTTGACGCCTTTGCTGGTTCCGTCATCCCCAGTCTCGACACAGCACGATATGCCCGGTTTTTTCACTTATTGGACAAGTTTCGCTCCTCTTTCAACGTTGCCCAAAGCCGACTACGCCTAACGTCTACCGTGGCCCACGGTATCAACACCGGAGCCCACATGCCGTTGCGACAACGCCCGTACAACGTACCAGTGGCCGGACGGCGGATTACTGAATATCAGGTGGACGACATGCTTCTGCTAGGGGTAAATAAACCTTCCAGTTGCCCGTCTGCCTCTCCTGTTGTCTTTGTGAAGAAACAAGATGGCAGAATACGGTTTTCTGTCGATTATCAATGCTTGGACAAGATCACCAGCAAATACGTTTATTCGCAGCCCCCAAATTAAAGACACCCTTGAGGGTTTACTGGGCGCGGAAATATTTTACTCTTTAGACCTGCGGTCGGAGCATTGCCTCATCCCGGTGGCGGACGCTGATCGTGCCAAGACGGGGTTTTTTGACACCAGATGGGCTATACGAACTTTACGTCATGTTTTACCGACTTTGCAACGCTCGTACGACCTTCGAGCGTTCGATGAACTTCATTTTACACGGCTTGAAGTGAAAAACATGACTGTGCTATTTAGAAGACATTGTTGTCTTCTGCCCCTACTTAAAAACACACCGTCTTTGCTTGGAGCAGGTGGTAACATGTTTGGATAAAGCAGGGCTCCAACTCAATTTCAAGAAGTGCCATTTTGACACCTGCAAACTGACAATGTTAGGTCGCGTCGTCCCTAAGAATGGCATGCTTCCTGACCCAGCCAAACTTCGTGCCATCGCTGAATTCCCAAAGCCGTACACCCTGAAGGAACCTTGGAGCTTTCCACAATCGTGTCCTTATTTCCGACGTTTTCTCCAAAATTTTGCCTCTGTCAACGTGCCACTGACGAAGCTTCTTCGGGCCAGCAACGAACTGCCCGGTTTTTCACATGACAGCGACGATGCATTCATTCCCTTGCGATCGTTGGTCACAATGCCTCCCACTTTACGACACTTCGAACCAACTACTCCCTCCAAAATCCACACCGATGCTGGTGGAATTCTCCTCGTAGCTCTACGTACGTACTGTAAACCGATATTTGACGAGTATGTCGCTCCGTACGCGAGCCGTGCCCTGACAAAAACGCAGCCGAATTACTCTATAATGGAGAAAGAATGCTTGGCCATCGTTTGTCCGACAGGAAAGTTTCGCCCTTACGTTTACGGCCACCCTTTCGACGTCGTCACGGACCACCGTTCCCTGTGTTAGCTTTCCTCCTTGAACGGCCATTCAGGCCGTCTACCTCGCTGGGCCCCACGCTCACAATCACTCCGGTCGAAAACACAACGACGCTGCGCCCCGCCCTCCGCTGCCGCTTCAGAGCGTCTGCTACACGTGAGTCAGTTTCGATTCGCTGTCGTTTCCAATAAACAACTTGTGCGCTAAAATTCCAGAATGCTCACATAGCGATTTGTGATGCTCTCCTGCACCGCGGCAACAACGTCTCTACCAGTCGGAAGTGGTTGCTTGTTATACGTTCTCAATTTCGGTCGACATGCTGCACCCTATTTCACAATGACAAGCAGATTATTCATGCCGGCGTCTTTAAAGTATGCAAAAGACTCCACCTTCGCTTTTTTGGCGCAGTATGTTCACCTACGTCCGAAAGTTCGTCCGCTTGTTCCCTGACTGTCAACTTCGCACATCAGGTCCTCACCTCATAGAGGTCCTCGCAAGTCATTGACCTCTACTAGCCGCTTTCTTACACAGCTGCGGGCAGCCGCTTGACCTTTGTAGCCGTTTACCACTTATTACGTTACGACGAAACCGCGGCCCAACCTGTTGCTACGCCGCCACACGTTGTACCTTTAATCTTGCATAACTTCATTCTTCGCCACGAAGCACCCGGGGAACTGCAGGGCGACCGCGGAAGCATCTTTCTGTCCGAGGTGCTGGAATAATTTCTACAAGACCGTAAGATCACTCACCATATCGCGAAGGCTTGCTATCTGCAGACTAATGGCTTGACGGAAATGTTTAATCGCACCTTGGGCGACAGGCTGTCCATATACATGTCTTCCGACCATTCTTACTGGGACAGGATCTTACCCTGCATCCCCATCGCCTACGACACCACACCGCAGACAGCCACGGGCATTTCACCATGTTAACCTCTCTGTGGCCGAGAACCTTCCTCACCGCTCGATACTGTACTTCCATACCGGCCTGATAAGTCTGAGTGCATCACAATTCAGCAGCTTCCAAGCACGCCGAGAAGCGCAATCAGCTCGATCCTTAGTTACTGTCCGGCAACCAGGCACCTCAAAAATTTCCCAAACTCCTGACAGTTTTCTACCGGGCTTTTTCCTCTGGCTTCGCGTGCCTTCTACCACACCTGGCCTCTCTTCAAAACTTCTTTCGAAGTATTGCACGTCGTAGAGCGCATTTCCCCTATACTATACCCAACAAGTCTGGACAAAAGCATTGACGAGCAGGAAACCTTTTATGAGCCCAATGTTTTTATATAATGTAAGATTTCACTAGAACAACCAATATATCAGTAGATCACCCGACGTCTGTCTTGAATTTTTTTTTCCTGTTAACATTTTCGCTTCCGTCAAAAGCATTCCACATTGGTTTTCTGTGCGTGTCTTGACAGTTTGATGCAATCGATGGGAACATAAAAGAAATATTTCGCTACCTGTTCAAAGAATAGACCATTACCTTCAATATTTCTGTAAAAGTATATTACTATTAATGAATTTTCAACACTTTTGTCCAACATTGTTGGACTTGACCACAATGTAGACCCAGTGACACCCGCGACAGATCTACGGCGACATAAACGGGAGACAGTAGATGAAGCCGCACTGTGACCCATGTGCATTGTTGTTGTCTCTTTGACTCGCAAGGATGGTTTCGCTTTCAGTCGTACGCTCGGTGCAGTGGCTCGACCAAATTTAGCTGTTTCGTCTAGTCACGTGCACTCGAGAGGTTGCTCTGCCAGCATGTTTTCCAACAGTGCATGTATTTTGGCGCAGTGTAGCCAGAATTAGTTGAACCGTAACGCTCGGGATAACGTCCTTTTCGAAATTCTAAGAACACGTATGGCTATTACTAACGGCTGGCTACAAATCTCTCAATTGCAATCAAGTGCCTATCAGCAATAGCTAACAAGTGGACTATTAGAATTTGGTTGTTCGCTTTTCTATTAAAACCATTCGCCTGTTTTCTGACGTCCGCAAATACTCGCATAACTATGCCGCAAAAATCTTCTCTTTATCTCAACAACGCTAGTGTTAAAAATTAGTTATCACGTTCCCTGAAACACTTGGTGCATAACAGAAAAAGAATATCTGCGGCGTATCAGATATGTGGCATATTTTTTCCGCAAAAAGCTCCTCTTTACCTCAAGTACCCTAGTGTTAAAAATTAGTTATCGGATTCCCTGAAGCGCCTGGTATAGAGCAGAAAAAGAATTTCTGAGGTGTATTAGATATGTGTCATGAAAGTGCCACCGCTATGCACCATAGCTGTGGTCGAAATCATGTATGTTGCAGATTCCTTAAATGTCCGCTTTACTTTTATTGCGACCACAGCAGAAGCCTCATAGGACCAAAATGCGTCATTGGTTATAAAATCGCTCATTGCCTGGGCGGAAGTGACGTCACCAAACCGGAGAATTTCCTTCGGCTCGAGAGAATTAACGCAATCAGGCAGGAAGTGGTAACTATATGTTTTTATGTATCTTGCGTCCATGCCGCCACCTTTAGACACCTTCGTCGAAACATCGAACCTCCAGCTAGATGAGCCGAAATGATGTCGGGTTGTGTGCAGACCGACGTACCGGGGTCCGCAAAACAGAACCCGTAATGCTACCGCATTACAAACACATAATATAATTAGGTGTCCCAGAATTTTTTTAGTGCGCTAGCACTAATGCTTCCACTCCGCCGAAAAGCTGTCGTCTGTTTCTCTCTGGTTCCTCAGCGACGCTGAAGGACTGGGTGCCAATCGCCTGGATGGCAGGTGGGCTATCTAGGTCATGTGACCTTGTGGTGTCATAGCTAATCTTCCCGCCGGATTGTGAGCAACAATTTTGCTACGAATGCAACCGCATGAATGGGGCCACACGAGGTCGGCTAGTGGAGAGTGTACGCAGAAGAACAACATACTTAATGATTCTCAGAAGTAGCGATGCTCGGCTTGCTGTGGGCGTCATTGCTGGAATTTTCAGCGCGATCTGCGAGTACACGCACACACTGACGCACATGAGTCGCCGGCTTTTGGCATTCTGGGAGTAGTAAGGCTTTCGCATTAAAAAGCTTCTGAAAGAAGAGAGAAAATAAATATAAAGCAAACAAAGACATTGAACTCGCAATGAGGCATGACGTTTTATCCTATCTGGCTCAGAGTCCAGCGGCAGGGCAGACAGAGTAATATTGGGTGGGGATGTGAAATTAAGCGCGGAGCAAAATGCGAAAGCAAGACATCATTATTCAAGGATGAACTCTGTCACTCAGAGGATGCTATCTTACTAAAAATACAAATATAAGAGCAAAGATTCAGGGCAAAATAATGAAAAGAGAAAGAGGAGCAGGAACGCATTGTTTCTAGAGCTCTTACATGGTTCTTTCTTTTTTACTGGCATTGCGGCATACTTGGATATAGAGCCTCTTTTAACAGTTGTCTTGAACGCGTGGTAAAATAATCCTGGCACAAACGTGGGGTCTCCTACGACCTCATAGAGAAAACATTGCCAGCGTCTATATATTTTTGTTCACTGATCGCCTGCTGAAGCTGCCTGCCCTCTGTCGAAAGAGAGGGACACCTTACAAACCAAGAGTAGGGCTTCAGACACTTACGCCATCGCTTGCCGGTGTGAAGAAACACGACAAGGTCATACTGGCATGTTATAGCCTGCATTTGTCCAAGAGCGCTTTTTGATACACAAGACCCGAGATCTCCGTTCTTGCGCAATTTACCGCGGGGCAGCTGGAGCAGAAATAAAGGTGACAGCATAAATCCCCAGTGGACATTCACAGAGGTGCGGCAAATAATGTAGACATTTTGTTTCAAATTTGAAGGAAGCTATGCAAAGCAGCAAGCATTTTTGAACTGGCTGACGGGTATAAAACGAACGATTCAACTTCACACTAGACACTCAATTCCATCGTCACTAAAATCAATAGCGCGCGCACGCGCGCACACGTACACACGCACACACACACACACACACACACATGCACACACGCATGTCGCGGTGGCTCAGTGGTTATGGCACTTGGCTACTGACCCGAAAGACGTGGGTTCGATCCCGGCCACGGCAGTCGAATTTCAATGGAGGCGAAATTCTAAAGGCCCGTGTACTGTGCGCCAGGTGGTCGAAATTTCTGAAGCCCTTCACTACGGCGTCTTTCATAGCCTTAGTCGCTTTGGGACGTTAAACCCCCATAAATCATAAACCGTATATATATATATATATATATATATATATATATATATATATATATATATATATATATATATATATATATATATATATATATATATATATATATAGGACAGCAGATCTAGCGGAATAATTGAGCCGTAACCCATGCTGTTGCGGGCACAGGGAACTATGCTTATCAAGAAACTTGTAAACCCGGACAGAAATAATTTTTTAAAAAATAATGTTGACCATACTCATTACAGATTATGGTCGGTACCCGAATGGACCTGAATGATCGCCATCTTTAAACATTGAAATTACTTTTTAAGTTTTATTGGCTGCAGAAACTTCAGAGTGAGGCCCTCTCAAGGCAGGCGTAATATCCAGGTTAAGACAACGTCCTAAAGAGAGAAATAAAAATAACTGAATTTGCGTGAAGAGGGAAGATGGGATGTTTGCCAACAAAATCAAAGCGCACAAGGGCGCGGTAAGCCTCAGGGTGCTGAGCCGACGTTTCGATTAGAGGATATTTCTTCGTCTGGGCGAAGCGTTTATATAGGCTCTTTATCGTTTCTACAATACGCAAGCTATAATACGCAAGCACTTGAGTGCTAAGCAGAACACTCGCCGTTAAGCTAAAAACCTCCAGCTTTGTAAGCCCGGTGCATTCTTGAGGCCGATAATGGCTCCTTAGTCGAAAAAAACCGACATCATCGTGTCAGACATACGACTTATTATTTTGTAGTTTTGTCGTAAAGACTGATTTTACTGTTGTCTTTTCAGCATTTTTCTTTAGTTCTATAATTTTTCTGCCGCACCTTTCTGTACTTTGTAGTTGTGTAATACTTCTGAGTAACCACTATACAAAATTTTGTAATTACTACATATATATATGCTCTTACTGCCACTTTTCGCTCAAAAATGGTACAGAACGTCTGTTGTAACGACAGAAACTTTTCCGTCGTGCTTTTCGATTGGTTATGCGTTGATTATCTGCTTTGTGCGTGGGTCCATGTTAACCAGCAATTCAATCTCGTTAATTTATACATTTTAAGCATTAGAAATTTGATGCAAGGTTTCTGTTTGATCTGTGGCAAGGGGGCGGGGAGGGGGGTGTCTATTATCGGTATCATTTTGTATAACCAACTTACATGTCAGCTTAGGCAGTGCGGTTTCACTAGTACGATAAAGCACGCGAAGAACTCATTAATTTAGGCTGCCTGTTACGAAACTAGAAAAGTGAGCGAATTCAAAGATGTGTTATTGATATTGAAGTTCAGATTCATATTGCCTTGTTTTCCAAAAAGGCACAGTGTTTCATATAGTACGCGCCATCTAAGACACACTCCCGCAACCGGTTCATTCATCTCTGCATTTCGTTGGGGAAGCATGAAGGCGGTTGCTTACGTTAGCACAGAGGTACGGTATCGGCGACCTCTTTGTCTGACACAAAGGGCGCCCCCTCCAGCGGTTCATTCATCTTTCGAAACGGACAGGAGCGTGGTAGCACAATGTACGGGCTGTGAGGCTCATCAACACGCACTATCAGTGAATGCGGCGATCAAGCATACCCAGAGACAGGGCAAACAGGGCGTCTACTGAGGAGGTCATCTTAAGCCATGACGTGGAGGACCCGTGACTGCGCAGACCGCACCATGCTAACATCAACGCCGGCTTACCCGTAACTGTTCTGGTTTTACAGAGCTACGACCGGATGTTCATAACCCGAAAACCTTCCTGAGCCAGAGATTATATCCCCACAGGCCGGTTTAACCCTCCGTTAGATAAAGCATCAACTGGCAGGCCGCTATGCCGGTTTGAGCAGCTCCCACCTTCATAGAAAAATATCCCCTAAAAGGGATAATGGGAAACTTTAAATTGAAGCTCCTTCTTTATGTTCTAAAACTTAGTACAAACGCTGCCGTTAAGGCGGCGATAAGAAGGCGAAACACTACGTGCATTATGTTTATTCCTAGAGCTATTTTCTAACAAAATTGATTGGCGGCTAACATGTTTTCTTCTGCGCAGAACGTAATCCTGTAACATTCACGAGGACCTGACGTACTTTCAAGTCAACTTGGTGAAATGCCAAACATATCCAACCTTTATACACCCAGTACACAGCACACCTTTAACAAGCGAAGGGATAGGCATTTGTGCGCATTTCGTTTCTTATAGCTTCGGTGAACTTCAACAGGCTGCGTTGCGCAATGTAACAGGCGTTCCGCGGATTGTCTGAGTAAGTGTTAGGTCCGCTGAAACGCATTCCAGTTGTCTGCCCGACTGACTTCAACAAACTCTCTCCTTTTGTGGTGATGGTACATGAACAGGGACGTGGAAAGCCTCTTTGGCATCCCGCGGAATTCCGTCAACTAGCTCTTGCACAGTATGCAGGTATTCAGCGAAGTCCTTGAACCTAATCCGAATGCCACTTACAGCAATTTGTAACACGTTCCAAAAGCGATCGAGTGCAGCTTGCGTAAAAGCCGCTTCTCCAAGTGGCTCAATAAGTGCCTCCACGTTATGTAACTAGAGTGGACGACTTTACCCTCCGAACGAGTAAAATAATACCAATTGCATGCAATGTCTTGTTACTAGAGTTTTTGGATTCGCCAGTATTGCGTTGCGACCGTAAGACAGACGCTGCGGCGTTGTGCTCTGGACCGCCTCTATTCTCTACTTTTAACAGAGGATAAGATCCTAGGATTGTGGCCAGAGCAGTCGACTGCCTTCAAGGCTTACAAACGCTGTTTTGCTGCCCGATAACGACTGGCTTGAGTGTCGAACTGTGACTGGGCTCCTCGCCTCTTCGCACGTTCCCTTCTCAATCCCGTGATCCCTCTTCCCCATTGCGGCGTAGCACACCAGAACACCATTCTGTTTAACATCCCTGCCTTCCCTCTTCCTCATTATCTCCCTATCTCTCTGTACGCGATTCGTTCATAGCAGAACATTATTTTAATTGCGCATAAGACATCAATGGAGCTGGAAATCTGACTCAGGCTAGCTTATTTACTTCAGAATGTTAGATACCCACTGAAGGCAAGCAAGATTGCAAGTGAAATCTCTAATAAACGGAAGCTGTGGTAGTCAGCAAAGAATCCAAATCACAAGAAGGAAGCAAAGAAAATACGACGAACCGTCTTCTCGCCACTAGTGTTGAAATTTGCGTTAGACAGCCGCGTAAAAGAAATCAAGCTGGTTCATGAAAGTTAATCATTAGTGTTACCAAACGCGTGCCAGCACGAAAAATATGAGGCTTACGGCACCGTGCACCTTGCTCACACAGAGGCTATTTCACTGCTCATATTAGCTCATTGTGGCCGCCACACATGAAACGCGAACATAAGTCGAATTTACATACGTACGTATCCCCTTCAATCAAATTTAAAGAATTCACACAGCCTACACTTCCCTGCAGGTGTCAATAACCTAAAAACGCGCGAAACAGACTCAATGCTGAATATAGGGTGCGTCCCAGAAAAAATACCAAAGTTAATTGGCCCCAAGATCAGTATTAGAATCGAAAAAAAGCACAAGGTGATTCGTCAAAACCTGTGCAACTACAAAATTAACAACAGCCAGTAAAATCCACCATGTCCTGAGAAAGAAGATTAAAGCGTCTAGATACAAAGCAGCAGAAGTAACAGGAAACACTGAGAAAAATTTTCCGAAAGTAAAACTGACAAGTCCAGTAATGAACAGTATATTTATATATTGTCATTGCTACTAACATGTGAAGGTTCATTTGACCGAGCGCCTCAATTTAGTTCACTTTTTATAGAAAGTTGGCCTTCCCCAATTTTCCTTTCCCTTGTAGCTTTGTTCTTTCACTATTTTGCAGCGTTTGATTTGGTTTTTAAGACAAAAAAATTAGCAGAAGCTTCCAACAGTTCGTTTGAACTATTCCTCAAATACAGTTTTTCGCTCGGAAATGAACGCATATAGATAGATCCTTTTGCTGCCGTAAATTTGCCTTTTTTTCTGGCTGTGACTGTTTTGATTTGGTTTTATGGGGATAACTTCCGAAGGCGACTCAGGCTATGAGTGATGCCGTATTGAAAGAATTCGGGTAATTTCGACCACCTGGAGTTCTTTAACGCGCACTGACATCGTACATTAAAAGGGCACACAGTATTTCGTTTTGATCAAAATGCAACCGCTGTGGCAGGAATCGAACCCGCGTCTATGGGGTCAGCAGCTGAGCACCACAGACACTAAGCTATCGCGGCAGCTTGCAGTGATTTTAAAAGTGCATGAATCAATGAAGAAAAACGTCTTAAGTGGACTTTTTCAAAAAACATT
This sequence comes from Amblyomma americanum, assembly GCF_052857255.1. Classification (NCBI taxonomy): domain Eukaryota; kingdom Metazoa; phylum Arthropoda; class Arachnida; order Ixodida; family Ixodidae; genus Amblyomma; species Amblyomma americanum. Next base: position 132,262,290 of record NC_135499.1, read on the forward strand.
GATATTGTGACGAACTAGATTACGACAAACTCTGCATGGCGCGGCTGCCAGCTGTTAAAATCATGCCATAACCATCAGTCATACCTTTCACTCTCCATCAGCTTGCCATCACGCAGAAATATAGATCTTTCTAGACGATCCATGGCCATCACGGTATTTTCTTCAGCTTATAATTTGCGGATTATCAAAAGAAAAACTGACAAAATTTACGTTGCAACTAAACCGAATATAATCAAAATATATGCATCATGCAATCCATCATAGGTCAGGCAATGATAGGAAGACGGAAAATTTGTTAATGTTTTCGCTAGAGATTCCTCATCGCTAGCGAAACAAAATATTTTCTTAAGTGGAAGGCCACGTAAACTGTCCTTCTTATCATTCGATTCTCAATACACATAACTTGAAGATACTGTTAAGCAGTTAACCAAGCTTAATAAAGCAGCCACCTCTGCTGCTTTATTAAGCTCGCTTTTTCCCCTGACTCTCTTCTCTCACTGCGGAATAACTGGCAAGAAAATCTTGTGAAACACCAAATTGCCAGCTTTTCTTTTTAAATAAATTCTCTCTATTGAGATTTGCAATGTTTTAAGCTAGACTATACTCTCAGTGTTCGAAAGGAACTCGCGGACCACTCAACCAAGCACCTTCAATCATTTTTGCAGCTAATAGGCAGTTTCAGCTGCAAGTACCTAAGATTAAAAAAGCCACTTCAATCCAAAGCTATACAAATCAGAATAAATTAACTAGCCTATTCACCACAATTTCCTCATTCGTAAATATATCGTATGAAATATTTGATTTATTTGGACGCTTTAATACGCAAAAAATGTAAAAGCGCACTTGGTATCCCGGTCAACAGAGGAACCGAAAGAGTACTAAACATGTACATCCAGAACAGTGTAGAAAAAATTAATGAAGGCCATCAGATTTCGCAGAGGATACAGCTAGATCAGGAAGCAGGACGGGAAGGGACGTACTTGATAGACTAGGGCTCCCATGCATTTGGTCTACAGAGTACAGAGAGTACTTGGAAGAACATCGTAGAAACAAGATCGAGGTGCGACCCATTCCGAGAAACATGCTCCCGAAATTTCCCAAGAAAAGAATAAAGGCTGGGGCGAAGGCTTTCAGGAGGACATGGGACGAGATGGAAGAGGCCATTCATGTGAACACGGCGGGCGAGATCGTTAAACGCGATAGCAGATATAGCATGAACAGATGCGGAAGGGAAATTAGTTAATGGGGCATCAATTCTATGAGAGCGAAGCGCCCAGGTGAAAGAGGCAGCCGTTCCTTTGGCGGTGATTTGCAGAAAGCTTTTATGTGCAATTAAGGACTCGTCGACTGCATGTCGCAGCTATGTCAGTGGAAAGATTGGTAAACATGCAAGAAGAATCCTCAAAAGCAGATAAGACAGACACTTTATAGTTTATGGACCCCAGCCGACAATGTGGATCATGGAAACGAAGACCCTGACACAGCTGCCCGCGCTCTAATACCCTGGGTCCTCAAACATTCGCACGAACATAACTATTAAGTTATTAAGCTGTAGAAAATTTCTCCAACATTTCAGATGAATAAGAAAGTTATACATCCAACCAAAAAAAATCTAAATAGGTGGCAAGGGGTTGTCTTATGGAGGGAACAGCACAGCACGAGACAAAGAAGGTAGAGGCGGGACACTACACTCGTGTCCCGCTTCTCCCTTCTTTGTCTCGTGCTGCGCTGCTCCCGCTACAAGATCATGCACCAACCAGCCCAACTTTTCACCTTGCTAAAGGGGTCATCCTAAGAAAATTGCAATCAGATGCTTATATCATCCCAGTCAAATTCAGCGATAAGTTTTCAAATCTGTTCGATCCACACTGCACCTTCTGCGTTGAAGTGGCCAACTTATACCACAAGATGCGCATGGGTATTCCAGAACAATCCATAGCGAAAATAAATAACCGAACAATTGAAGACGGGTAGTCGGCGCTGTCCAGCTGACACCCGGAAGACGAGCTTTTGCTCGTGATCCAGGAAAAAGCAGAGGCAAAAGCTAGTGGGCTCCAGGAACGAGGGCCCACAGAATTAACCTCGATTTATTCTGTGCATTAGATGTTTTTCTCACTCACTCACTCGCTCATTTTTATTAGCTCTGACCAATCTTCCAGCGAGGTTCAGGACTTCGGCAGTTCCAAAAAACCCGTTTCTCACGCCTCCATACTACAATCGTTCACTCGTAATTCTGTCAGCGCATGTTGTGAACCAGGCTGTACTGGGATGGGCGCCGCTTATTTTAGGACTGCGCACTTTGCAAGCTGGCTGCACAGAGAAATGATCGACTCGTTTCTCTTTCTGGCTGTCTCCTGCACTTTGGCCGCAACCTTTCCTTTAATCTTCGTAAGCACAGGGGAGTACACATAAAATACGGGTGTTTTTTTAATTTTGCACTTTTTTATCAAAGTTTGTTTCAAACGCCATCAAAATAAAGTTTTAACACGTGTCCTTAGCGTCATCTACTGTAATTGCCAGAAAAGATGATACAGTGTAAATTAACTTCAGTCATGCGGTAATCTGTGACCAGTATGTTTTCCCAATCATTTAATAAGTTGTGTCATGTCTATGGTTCAAGATTACTCGAGTTGGCGAGGACAATTACATTTACGGATGTAAAGTTAACAAGAAGTTTTTTATTCTCGTTCAGCTAAGTGTATATATTCATCCCAAAATAACCACAAAAGCATGCTCTTCTGTAAGCAATAAAACTACTCGAATTATAGTATATATTGTTTAGGCGCCCTTCCAAAATTTTTGAGCCATGACGTACAAGTATTAGAAAAAAATTTGGAGCCTAAGGTGTTTGCTTCTGAGCTGCACCGTGTGCCTCGCAATGCATGGCAACCGTTGCAAATCTCCTCAAGGCAAGAAAGTGTCTGGTACTGCCCCCTTCAATGAGTACGATTTACACGAATGATACAGGATTAGAAGCAAGCCCTCGGGCTCTAAACTTTTGAGAAAAGCTGTACATTATGAAAGAACATCGCTAGCAATATCAAAGTGCATAATAAAAGGACGAAGACTGAATATGGCTACCTGCGTCCTCATTCATCTTGGAGCTTCACAACTTCTAAATCTGCACATATAAGGGGTCCGCCGCTACTGTGGTAATTGCAATATTGCATGCATCTGCGCAAAGTTCGTGACTAGTGCGGTGGGCTCATTCTAGTTTTTTTCATCATTTTGTGCTCTCACGCTGACAAAGGAACGAGTAATTTCAGAGAAGCGGTCCACGCAACGTCCTCTCTTTGTCACGAAGAGAGGCCCATGCCTGCAAAAGCCGAGAGCGTCGCGAACGATAAAAAAAATAGGCTGTGACAAGAAACGGGCGAAGAAAAAATGTGTACAAGTTGCACCAGCCTTGAGTCATCTAAATTTCAGATTGTCGCTAGCATGCGAGCATTGTTCGCCAGGAAGACGACACAAGCAAGCCAAGCACGTTTGCAACAGGACGCCCCGCGGCCTGTCAGCGACATTTATTAAAATGAGGAACGGACGACGAGCACGCCAGGCGTGCGCATTCACCGCCCCACCCACGCGCCAGCCCCCTCTGGTGACGAATGCATTGCCGGGTGGGCGACAATGCGTCAAGTGCGCGCGCGGGGCTTTCGCAATTTCTTGTCGCTTCAAGCACTTGCGCTGCCTGCAATTTTTTGCGAGGAGAATGCAAATAAGCCAACGCTATAACGAGGCATACTTGGCAGAAAAGCAGGACGCTGCTATAAAGGCTCACTAAATGTCTGCTATCACATCCACGAGAAACGGACAAGTTAGGGAGTGTGAAGTTAACGTCGAACTTTCGCGCATGAACAGCGTGAGCTGGGCCGCGGTGACTACCGTGAGCGCATCCATCTTTTCAAATTCTACATACTTCGCCTCACAGCTGACACGTCAAAGTGGTGCAGTGTCCATATCTGTCGGCTGCTCAGCATTGGTTGTGGGATCGAATCCCGAGTCTATTTGTCGCACTCCATTCGCAGCACTATCCAAGTATAGCAGTGGGCTGTGCGATGTCAGGGCCCTACACGCTCCTTCCAAGACATGCAAATTGAAAAAAAAAAAACATGCATTTATGCTATCCTCCAGCTTGTCTTCATCTTGTAAAAATGTTGCCAAATCATGCATTCAAGTGGCCTTGAGATATCCTATCCACCACCGGGTGACCACCATTCTTCAGTCGCAGATTGCCCGACTCCTCCGAGCTCGTTGCCTTTGAAGAGGAATTAGCATTGACGGGCTCCTGCAGCGCTAATCCAGGGATAACAAATGTTTGACTTAGAAGCCGGGTGGCATTGCCTGACTTCCATACCTTACGTGCAAAGGATTTCTCACTCCATCAAAATAACCATGCGAAACCTGATTGTGATGCGTTTTGGAGTGAAAAGCTTGCAATATTTTACAAACAATTTCATTTGCCAAAAAGCAGGCGAAAGGATACACCACCAGAATTATGTTAAGAAAACGTGAAGTGTTGTCTTCGTGATGTTTATATTAATTAGCATTGCAGTGTTTATGGTTGCAATGATTTATAGTGTTTAATCTGTTGCACTTGACTGTACAGCATACATTTTTTTAGGTTACTGCAGGTACTTCCTCATCAGCTATGCACACTGTGCCTGTCTATTTTCGCAATGGTCAGTTATCTGTGGCGATGAAGACAAGACTTCCGAATCCTTAGACAATTGCATCCAAGCCTAAGCCCGATCTTATTGATACAACTGCAGGCCGAAAGCAGCCAAATCAAACTGAAAATTCGCACTTCATATAGGCGGAGCTTTGCTCACTAGGTTAAACAGGGAACGCTTGCTCAAGACCCAACGACACCGGAAGGCATGCTGAGTATCTCGCCCGTCCTTCAAAGCAGCGATAGGCTTTGTTCACATACCTCCCCCAAATCCGCTATTTTTGCGAAAGCTGCGCTGCATTTCGCCATCCGAAAACCTTCAGATCCGGATTTCGCCACAAACATTTGATATCGTATAAATTTATTCTTTTTTTTTGCTTGATGACCTCTTCTCTCGTGAAAAAAAAACGAGTATTGCAAATCTTTCTCTATGGCCACACTCCTATGCACGGACCAGTAAACAAAAAAGAAAGAAAGCACCACGAGGACAGGCATTTCGAAATTTCAGTAAAGTCCCATCTTTCTTTAAAGCACGAAAATATATTTGGGACACTGGAGCAGAGAACCGCGTTTTCACAGGGATACGGCGTTAGTAAGAACTACTGCGGGCCGACTCCTGTCCTTGCGCTGAATGAAATGTTTGAAAACCAATAGATAAACATGTGCTTCGACAAATAAAAAAAACGGCCGTGGCTTAGCTTGGTTAAGCCTGGTGATTGCGAAGCTTCTCGTTCTTCTTCCATCTCCGTAGCTCGCTGATGCTTCCTCTTTGCATTCGGCCGAGCTGCCTTGTTCGTAGGCACCATCGTAACATCTGGCTGTATGACTGCCTTGGCGAGAGTAGCGGAGCTCTTTTATACAGCTGGTGTGACGTCACTCTGACCGTAGCGCCCCTAGTGAGAGGAGCGGGAGTTAGGCCGCCGTTGGTGGCTACCGCCTCGCCTCGCGACGGCGTGAGATGGGGCCCCGTTTTTACACAGCTGGTGTGACGTCACACCGACCGTAGCGCCCCTGGTGAGAAGAGCGGCACTTAGGCCGCCGTTGGTGGCTACCGCCTCGCCTTGCGACGGCGTGAGATGGGGCCCCGTTTTTACACAGCTGGTGTGACGTCACACCGACCGTAGCGCCCCTGCTGAGAGGAGCGGGAGTTAGGCCACCGTTGGTGGCTACCGCCTCGCCTCGCGACGGCGTGAGATGGGGCCCCGTATTTACACAGCTGGTGTGACGTCACACCGACCGTAGCGCCCCTGCTGAGAAGAGCGGCACTTAGGCCGCCGTTGGTGGCTACCGCCTCGCCTTGCGACGGCGTGAGATGGGGCCCCGTTTTTACACAGCTGGTGTGACGTCACACCGACAGTAGCGCCCCTGCTGAGAGGAGCGGGAGTTAGGCCGCCGTTGGTGGCTACCGCCTCGCCTCGCGACGGCGTGAGATGGGGCCCCGTTTTTACACAGCTGGTGTGACGTCACCCTAGGTCACGTGGTGTGACGTCACGCAGCGAGGTCACGCTAAAGGTCAATGGTGCGTACCCCCGCCTCGCCACGGAACGGGCTGAAGTGTGACCTAATGTAGTATTGCTTCGCAATAAAATCAGTGGTTTATATCAAAGAAATTGCAGTCATTAAATAGGCATTTTGGTGTGGTCATGGTCGGTTCCTCTGATGTCAAACGAGGAAAGTAATTGTACTTAGACACAGCGCGATGAAACGTGGACAACACGAAGAAACGACCAACACGAGCAATGACTCACAACTCAGCGCGAGTCAGCGCTTGCGTGTGTCGTTTCTTAGTGTTGTCCGCGTTTAATCCCGCGGTTTTCAAGTACAGTGCAATACCAACTTTCCCGGAACCTTGCACTTCTGAGCAGGAAAGTAAAACAGAACATTCCAACACGTGCAACCTGCTTCGCAGTTTTATACGCCAGTCTATGAACCAAACTTGCTGTCGCTGGTAAGCTTTGTAGTGCTCGTTTTTGCACCTTTTATGTTCAACTGTCAGCAACACATGGCCGAGTCGTTTCATTTGCAATGCTAGACGCGCCGAGATCGCTCTGGAACTATTTCCTTGAAGCTATAGGCGGGCTTTCTCGAAAGTCTCTTGATTTGGTTTATGGGGGTTTAACGTCCCAAAACGACTCAGGCTATGAGGGACACCGTAGTGAAGGGCTCCGGAAATTTCGACCACCTGGGGTTCTTTTACGGGCACTGACATCGCACAGCACACGGGCCTCTAGAATTTCGCCTCCAACGAAATTCGAACGCCGCGGCCGGGGTTGAACCCACGTCTTTCGGGCCAGCAGCCGAGCGCCATAACCACTCAGGCACCACGGCGGCAAAAAAGTCTCTTGTTATCTGTGGATAGACCGTTGCCCAAAGTTACAGACACTCTCATGCCGATGAGGTTGAGTGCGCTCGCTGCATTCGCTGACGCCTTCCTTGCTTAGTGGGCTCATTAAAAATTTATTCCCAGATTCTTCGTCTGCCGGCCTGCTGCTCAGTCACAATCACGTGACAGAACAAAAAAAGACCCAAAGCAGTTACTATCCTAACTATAATTATTGCTCTGGTATTTCCCATTTTTTTCTAGCCAAGCTATTCACAATAAGAAAATAAGCGGCTGGGTTTTTCGAAAAATAAACCTACACTGAAAAACGAAAAGAAAATCAGCAACAGCGGAAGTCAGTGTCGTGTACTTTGTAAGCCGAGAGGTTAATGTCAAGCGTGTTAAGCCGGTGAGCTTTGCAGGATTGCGAAGTCGACATGTCAAAATTCTGCACCCTTTCGAAGTGTACCTGCAAAAGTGCTGGAGAGGTTGACACACATGCCCTGCCATTCAGAACTGTCAAAATGCAAGCGCCATATTGCCCATTAACCAGCTTTAGAGCGGCGAGGTTCTGTTGCCGTACAAAGACTTAGCTGTCTCCTTGAAAGTTCGAGGGACACGCAAGTCAAAAATATCTTTCTATAGCAAGCCAAGGGCCTTCTCCAACGTTTACGCAAGAAGCGCTTTGCAAGCTGCGCGCGCAGTGGCACTGAGAGGTGGCAATAAGAAAATAAGAGATGACAACGCAATTTTGCTGTGTGGTATTTGGAGCAACCAGTAAATATTGCCTCACAACTTGAGCGCGAAACGTTAAGGAGGTGTGAAAGGCTATTACAAAAAAATGTCAAAAGATTGTTAGCGATGGCCTACTCGTATTTTCTTTGCAGATATTGCAAGCAAAAACGACTGAATACGCTCACTTCTTCAGCTTAATCTTGCTTTGCTCACGTCTTGCTGAAGCCCGCCCTGAGTGTTCAGAGTCAGCCAAAAACCGCTTCCTGACAACAGCGTCCGTTTCACAAGTAAAACGAGTGATTTTCTATTGATTTTTTGGTCGCATGTTTTTTTTTCATGCGAAAGAACTTACTAGTATTTAATTCATTTTCAGTTTTACTTTAAAAGCTTACGAATATTTTACATGAATGATGTAAATATACAGAAGCAGGTCTCAAAGTTAAAGAAATGTTAAAATGCTAGCCCTTATGAACCAATAATTTATGTTCACTGAAATGTTTAAGCGGCAAATGGGATATTCATGCAAGACGTAGTACAGTCGTCCACAGACCTGTCTAGAGCGCTCGAATTCCGTGCCGTCTGCGCTCAGCAGCGCGCAGAGCGACGTCCAGCGGCAGTACCTGGTTCGAGGTAGCGCATGTCTGATGCTCGGACCACACTCAGAGATGAGCAATCTCGAACCAGGCACCCACGCTATACAGTTCTACGCGCTGCGGAGCACAGATGGCACGAAGCTCAAGCGCTCTAGAGGGCCCCTGGACGACTATACAAAAATTAAAATTCAGAGCGGATAATTAAGCTCCGCCTGAAGGGTATGGCGCGACAGCGTTAACGAGTTAATGATCCTATATGTGGAAGTGGACAGTCTCTACTTTAGATTCATAGATACCTGGGAGTCCTCATACCACTCCTGGTGCAGTAGTGCAGCGTTTAAGCGATTCGTCACTACCCTGCCATGGCAGGTGCTGTCACCAGCGGTGGGGCTTGTGAGACCCCGGCTGATCTTCCAGATAAACTTCTCGTGACCAATCATTAATTTAACTGACACCTGCCGAAGTGGAGAGTTGGCTCACAATCCGGTGGGCAGGTTGTGATGACGCCACAAAGTAACGTGACCTAGGTGACCCATCTATGTTGCCACTCCGGAGTATTTTCCGCTCACAACGCCGACCACGACGACACAGGATTTTCTGCAGAACAGAAACCTTAACGCTGTCACGTGAAAACCAAATGTAAAGCCATAATAGAACAAGATGACTCCCTTAACACAATGTTATAGTGCGGAAGGAACTTATATGCGCACAAAAAACAAAAATACTAAAAGGAAATGGCCGCGAGAGCTGTTATGAGTGCGTTTAGAGCAGCTGGAGTTGTCCTTTCAAGAAAGGGGGTGTGCGGCTCTGGAATGGTGAGGCATGATGATCTTTACGGGGGGGGGGAGGCAAATATTTATTCCTCGGCAAACCTATTTACTGATGGTAGATTAAATCCTGGAATTTTAGTTTTGTTATGGCTCTTGCAGTTGATGACTTAAAGTATGCGCAGATAAACTATAAGTTTGTGATGATGATGATGATAGAAATTTTTATGGCGCAAGGGCATCTATGGCCAAAGAGCACCTTGGAACAAGGTATTTTCGACTCCTCAAGGTGGGGTCAAAGACCCATTTCCCAAGCACTTTATCCTTAATAAGCCAAACACCAGACCACGGGAGAACTTGTACCAACTGCATCCCCGGTGGGTACACGGCGGCACTGGGGATCGAACCCCGCACCTCCCGCATGTGAGGCGGATGCTCAACCACTTGACCACCGCTGCGGTAAGAGCTTGTGAAAGCCTTTTAAAAAGGAATGTGGAGTTGAATTCATCTGCGACCTCTTTAAAATGTGTACTTATTATGCCATTTAGTTTATGTCGGTCGACGGAACGTTTTCTTCAGACAAGCATCGCCAGAATTTCTGACTGGATTCTCTGAGGAAATTTGGCAGCGCGCGTCTATAAAACTGTTCTCGGGCCCGACTTACTTTCTCGACCAAATAGCTCTTCAGAGTGGCACTCTCGGCTACGCTTCTCGTGCGTGCCTTACGTTTTCGCAGAAGTCGCCGTTTCATGTGAATAATTTCTCGAGTGACCCATTGGTTGGCGTGGTGTAATTTGTTCTGAGAGATAGGGATGAAAGTGTCTATGCAAGCCATTTTCATAAACTCAATTGAAGCGTTCCCAGAGGAGCGAAACATAATCGCATTTCTCAAATTTCTCCCAGGTGCGAGTACAGTTTATCTAAAAGAAATTCGTCACGCGGTGATGAAAAGTTGAGAAAATTATATATCACTGGGGCTGCTCTTTGTGTTGTTATATTTACACCGATGTTAACTAAACTGTGATCTGACATAGCCGTTATTTCTACTGCACGTTCTTCCGGAGTGATCGCGCAGAAAAGAGCACATATTATGGCAATAGCAAGGTTCCGCTGTTTGCATCAAGTGGTTTCTCTGAAACCGGGCGCTCGAGTGAATACAGAATCAGTCCTGAAAGCAAGGTTTATGGTTGATGGTTGTAGGGGGTTTAACCTCCCAAAGTGACTCTATGAGAGACGCCGTAGTGAAAAGCTCCAGAAATTTTGACCACTTGGGGTTCTTTAACGTGCATTCTTCTCGCACTGTATATGGGCCTCTAGAATTTCACCTCCAATTAACTTCAACCCCAGCGGCCAGAACCGAACCCGTGTCTTTCGGGTAAGCAGCCGAGCACCATAACCACTGAGTCACTGTGGCGGCTCTGGAAACAAGGAGACTGAGCTAGAACATAGTTTATCTGATAAAATTGTTGAATACCTGAGTTTTGTTCACAATAAGAACGTAGGGAATCGACACAGCGAGCCCGGAGAGTTTTCGACAGTTATTAGGCGTCTTGTAAGTCTTTTTCTGGAATCTTTATGAGCACCTTCGTTGCGACCTTTGGACGCCTTCCACTATGTCGTATCCGTGCCCTTTCAAAGCGAATTTAATTCTCGGAAACAAGTCACAAGGACCGGGGGGGGGGGGGCGCATGATAGCTTGGAAAGCCTCGTTACTAATATTCCGTTTGAAAACTCTGTCAACGAGCGACGTGTGTGACAGAGTGTTGTCGCTGCGCAGAACACATGATACCACGATTACTCGACGCACGTGCAGTACGCACTGTCTCAGTTTCTGAAAGACTTCCAGTTGTGATTACCTATCATACCAGAGAGTAAAGACTTCCTATCGGCGATTTCCTCACAGTCATACAACTCGATAAATATGTAATTTAACTTTGTAATTGCACATTCGCACCTTCCTCGGACGGGGAGACTCACTGGCATGCTGCTTTGGGCTGTCTTTCTGGTTAGCTCAGTGTTTTTGTTTCTGGGTTATGTTTCATTACCAACAATTGATATCCAGTAATAAATTGCGCTAAAAGAGTTGCACCCCTGTTGACTCGTTGCAAACAATTCGGCAGAAACAGTCATTTCAGTCTCCATTCGCACACGGTTCAAAATTTCCGGCATGAGTTTTGCGCATTTGCAGATTTTTTGTGATAAATTCATGAACTTCAACTTTTATGCAATCATACGGACACTTAAAAACTGATTACCTTTCAGTAAATCAAGCAAAAAAATTAACATTAGCGGTCGTATCCAACGTCGACGGATGACCGGGCCGCTTCTCGTCGTGGGCGTCTTCTCCGCGCTTTGTAAATGCTTTGTGTTCTTCGAACTCTCGCGAAGTGCACATTGCATCATTTCCGTATGCTGTCTCGACAATGTCGAACGTCTTGGTAGGAGACTTTATCTCTTTAACGTAAAACATCTGCGAGTAGCGCTGCTCCAACGTTCATTTTATTGTTTCCTAAACGCAGCGACGACGCAGGAGTACACTCTCAAGCACGCCCACTTGCTTCGCCTGTTTCTAAGCCAGCTGAGATCGTCGCGTTGCGACGTTGGAGGTTCCCCCACCTTCCCCCGAAACCTGTTTACCACTTAGACACATGCACGCAGCGCCACGACTTGTTTCCTTATCTTTAGGACAGACTCCGTACCCCGCACAAGACAATGCAAATGGAGTTGAGCGGAAACCAGAACCACAGACTAAACACCAGTCACTCCGTGAGACGGAACAAAGTGGTGGGGATTTCGAAGCGCCGCCTCGGGCCAGAACAAAATCATCGCGTGCAGTCAAATTTGGCGCGTAGCACTCAGCAAAACACGACAACACAAAGAACTACTACAATCCAACTTCTGTGCTGCCGCTGCCGTGGAATAGATGAGGTAGCTAACACGCAAGGCGGAAGCGCGGAAGCTTCTTTCCTGAAACAGAAAGCAAAATTCGGTACGGAGAGGCCCAACCAAACCTCGACCAGCTAAGGTAGCGAAATGTTATCTCAAATGTCAGCTCGTTGCACAATGAACACCACTCTTCCCGATCAAACTTACGCCTACATTTGTGCGGCTCTGTTCATCGGAGCGAGACAGTCTTATATTAGGATCAAAGACGCATGCGAAATTTTTTTCTTCGATTTTTTTTGGACAATTTTCAGACCAGCGCGCACCCTCCGTGACATTTATTTGAGAGGCATTTTCGAAGGAGTTGGAGTAGGCGTGGAGGGCCGTCTTAACACCTTCAAACAACCCACTTTCTCCTTTTCACTAGAAGCAACAAAACGGCTTTCTCGCCGTGTATTGAGGATGGTGAAATCAGTATTTTGTAGAGAGGAAGGTGAGTACTCAATTCACGGGTAAAAAGAAACAGCAGTACGCCGAATTTCATAATGTTTGCCGCATAGTGTCAACGGCACTGATATAGTCATATTGTCACTTTGACGTCTGAGGACATTTTCTTTCTCACAATGCCGCACTGTATGCGCACTGTAATTAGGGAAGGCGAGAAGACGGCTCGCGATGTTAATGTTCTCCGGGAATTAATTCAATCTCGCAAAACCACAAAAAGTCATCCTTTCTTCTTAAAGTAAAGATTTTGTACTTTACGTCGAAATATCCCATACGTTTCATCAGCTTATCAATCCTTTTAATGCGGCCTAAAATATGGAACTACTGTGCCGTGGACTTTCGCGGACTGGGCGCACAAGAGCAATCGCACAAAGCAATTGAAAATGAACTTGTGAGAACTTTATCATAGTGTTGCGCCGTGATGTATTCCTGAGCTCACTGGTTAAAGGCGAGCTTTTATCTCATGCGCCCCGAAACATCTGCGTGTAATGACTTGCAGTGCTTCGCGTCTCAAACCCGTCGCTTCCTTTGCACAGTTCAAAGCCACGACGCCGCGGCCATCTTCAGTGTATCAGCGTCCTCGCCCTCAGCGGGACCGGACGGCGCCGAGCTAAGGGTTAGTCTTAAAGTGAAGATTGAAGCAGCACCAATTCCGTGTATTTGCTCTGTAGCGCAGTGAACACCTAGTGTCCAGAGTTCGCCTCCTACTAGTGCCCACCAACACACAGTCGTACCACCTGGGGTATGATACTTTGCATGTTCTTGGCCCTCTAGCATCACAGGCATCTTGTCGCATTACCAGCAGTTCGCGACACTGTCTCGTGATTTAATCCAGCCCTAAACCTGGCAGTGCTTCTCACAAAAAATTGTCGCGCTACGCGTTCGGAGAACCTTTACCTAATATTTTATTTGTCTTGACTCGTTTCTTCTTAGTTTCATGGAAGAAAAGTATCAAGCGCCAACTGCTAATTATAAAAAAAGAGGCAGTGCTTTCCTTCTGTCTAGACCTTTCTTCTCTGGTCCATAGTGTCCTCATTTGTCTCTACGTTGAGATGTAGCTTGTTGATGTCTCAAAATTTCCGAATCGACAATACGTAGAAGCGCATCTTTCATTTGAATTATTTTATGACAAAATGAAACATTCCCCAACTAACACGGGTACGTAGCTGAATTATTTACTCTCCTTTTCATCTTGGTCCACACATACAGAAGACGCTGAAAAGACAACACCAAGACAAACGCCAAACGGTGCGGCAGATACAACTAAAGGAGCATTCTTTCCGCGTAAAGACAAGTTCCGTCTCAAGCTCGGTACAAGCCGCTAAATGTACGATTCCTGTGTAAGCATACAACTTACACAAAGAGGAAGGAAGGAGGAGAGAGGCAGAGGAAAGGCAGAGAGGTTAACCCAAAGGTGTTCTGCTGGGTACCCAGCAGTAGGAGAGAGGGAAGAGTGGATGTAGAAGTGAAAGAAGGGAAGAATCAGGAACACAGTAACGATCCGTCACACTCAACAGATAAAAGATCCACATAACTCAACAGTGCTATGTAGGCTTTGAAGTCTGTTGATTGCTGCGGCTACAGTTCAAGGACCTTACTCTCCGTCAGAAAGCAAGGGTCGTGGCGGCTCATAGCTCAGCAGAGTGTATGTCCTTCGATGCTAAAAGTAGGACATTCACACAGCAGATGTGCAGTTGTCTCTTCACATCCACGTGTGGCAAAGGCAGGGCTGTCGTCCTTGCCAATCCGGAAGGGAAGTGTTAGAGCAACATATCCGGTAGCATCCGATGTCATTGAACAACAAACGCCACAGAAGCACGGAAAGCCTTACATAGACCACACTGCTATATATGCATAAGTAGATTGATACCGTGTGCAAAACGTAGTCACTGCTCAAAGAATTACGTGTTCCATAAGAGCAGTGGCGCGACAAAAAAGCAAGCAACCAGAAGCGCAAACTTAAAATTGGTTTGGTTTGGTTTATGGGGGCTTAATCTCCCAAAGCAACTCACGCTTTGAGAGACGCCGTAGTGAAGGGCTCCGGAAATTTCGACCACCTGGGGTTCTTTAACGTGCACTGACATCGCACAGTACAAGGGCTTCTAGAAATTCGCCTCCATCGAAATTCGACCAACCCGACCAGCATCGAACCCGCGTCTTTCGGGCCGGCAGCCGAGCGCCATACCCACTCAGCCACCGCGGCGGCGGAAACTGAAAATTCACTTGAAGGACTGCTACGCCAGTTTTAAAGCGAAGAATTACAAAAACAACAACTATTAAAGAAGACGTGAAAAGAACGCTGATCTACTGTTGAGAGGAGGAACTAGGAACCAGCACAATCATGGGCAGTTTGTTCGTTTGCTGCTATGACTGTCTGTTCTCTATTTCTCTTTTCTTATTGGTCAGCACAGCGGAAGAGGAAGCATGCAGGAGGTCGGCTGAAGACGACGCGCTCGTTATGCCGCTAGACTGAGCTTCCATTCTTGCACTTCAATGAATGTGATCATAGAGCGGGCAACGTAAAGGTCGGAGAGTAAGTTTAGAAAGCTCGATAACCAGTCGAGCACAGGGAAACAAACGAGGCGGTCCGGTCACGTTCCTTTCATTCCGCGTGCAACGGTGCCCACTTGGCAAATCCTTCTGTCGCTCAGGCACACAGTTCACCCCTGATAATACAAAAAAGGAGAGCACCGGTAGATGCCGCGCACTTTTTCAAGAAAACGGACGACAGAGTTCATGGAAGGCGAGAGGGAGTAAAAAGTACGCGGCGTTAGGAAGGGTATTTTTTGCAGGGAATCTCATTTTATCCCGCTGTAGCTAAACCCCTGAGGCGGTAAATTGCCTGGGCAGGGTTTTGCCAATTACAAAGATTCTGTAATGTTAAATTAGCATCTAATCCAAATGCTCCTCACTGCTGGAATGAGTTTGTTTAGGGATACCAGAAGACGATACTGGTAGTCTATATGTACAGTCTTTGTCAAAAATATACAGTCCAAGGGGTTCGCTTTCAAGCCGTGTAGCGGCGCTCTTTAGCACATTTGATAGCCACAAACGTGGGAGGGATGAACATTTAAGTTTTTCCCGCCTTCAAGAGGTTAGGGTCCCTGGGTACACAAGAGGAGCCACGCTGCAGGGCACAGAAGCAGACCCCTTGGGCTGTATACTTTTGGCAAAAACTGTACTTATGAATTTTGTGCGTTTAACCTTCAGCCCGCCTAGGAGGCACGTTGTGCTAAAGCGCTCCTGATTAAATTCTTCTACCCCTATCTTTTTTCTCCACCATCAAAATGCTGCCTGAAACAAAAACCCGCCGATGTTCAATGTCAAGATATTCCCTGGCTGGTGCAGACGGTGACGACGTCCCTGGTACCACTAGAACCACAAAAACCAACCACAGAGCGGCACACACTGGGGGCAGAATCGAATCAGCAAATGAAAACTAGATTAAGAAGGATTTTGTGATAGCATTAGGTGTGCCGTACACCATAAGAAACGTTGTGAGGACAGAGCCCTTCTGATCGCGAAGCACCGTTTATCGAGAAAGTGGCGACATAGAAGGGCAGTTCACCTGCAAAATAAATATATTCATTCGTAATCGAACGGCTCTATATTTCTATCGTGAGCCTGGCGCGCTAATTCTACGCCATTGAGGAGTGTTCGCCACGAGGCATTCGCATGGTACTCTTAAGGGTACGTTAAGCATCGTGCAAGCTTGAACACGATAGCACGAAGCTTGAACACGACAGCAGAAAATCCGGCGTCGTTCGTCGGCATTGCGAGCAACAAATCCCCGGAGAAACAATTTAAAAGGGTCACCCCGCATCGCTTAACAGCAGTATTAGTGCGCCAGGAATGGTATGGGGATGTGAATATGAGAATGACCAATTCCTAATATCGAGACTTGAACCCATAACGCTATCGCATCACTCACTTAAGGCAGAGCTGAAGTAGTCAGCTAGCTGTAGGTAGTCAGCTAGCTGTAGTGCTACGTGGCAGTATTTAAATTGAACCCAGCGGAATGGTACAAGCCCAGCACGATCGCGCACGCACGCACGCACGCACGCACGCACGCACGCACGCGCACACACACACACACACACACACACACACACACACACACACACACACACACACACACACACACACACACACACACACACACACACACACACACACACACACACACACACACACACACACACACACACACACACACACACACACACACACACACACACACACACACACACACACACACACACACACACACACACACACACACACACACACACACACACACACACACACACACACACACACACACACACACACACACACACACACACACACACACACACACACACACACACACACACACACACACACACACACACACACACACACACACACACACACACACACACACACACACACACACACACACACACACACACACACACACACACACACACACACACACACACACACACACACACACACACACACACACACACACACACACACACACACACACACACACACACACACACACACACACACGCACACGCACACGCACACGCACTTCAGGCTTCACCTTAACATGACTAATACTATGGCAGAGCACGCTTTACAGGTTGATTTCACGATGGGTGGGCTGTACTGCCATGGAAGGCAAGAATCGTCACACACATAAAATTGCCCCTCAGAAACAGCGGAGAAAATGATGCCTGCTCCATTCACACTATTTGAAAAAAGTGCAGAGACTGATTTCTGTGGGGTTGTTTATGCTCAGCGTAATTCGACCCAAGAATATTTTGAAAAGCAAGGTGGTATACAGGATAAAAAGAGAACTTAGACAACAAACCGGCTTGTCTTTTGTCTCCAAAACAAAGATCCAAGGAACCAGTCTTTTGCGTGAGACGTTGGCGCTCGCAAATGAATGCTAGGTTTTCTTTTTCAAAGCTTCCATTGCATTTCACTTTGCGAAACACGAGCGTCACCCCTCGTGTCAGGCACTTTATCCCTAACATCGCTTCCGTCCATAGCGACAAAGTATTGCGGCAGAACAGTCCTTGCAAGCTCATTGTCGTGGCTTCAAGGTTTACCTCGAGGCGTGGCAACAAAGTACACGGGAACCGCTAAAGGTTTTGTACGTCATTCCGTTATATATTTAGAATAGGTGCATGCATTTTGGAGTGAAAATTAAATATTGTAAATTTCGCAAAATTCATTTCGACATATGCCTTCGATTTCTGATGAACAATATGGTATTTTGAGTTCTAAAAAACCGTCTTTTTTATATATTACTTGATGTTTCCGCAACAAAGGCGGACATTGAAAGTCCAAGTTGCGGTTTCCAGACAGCTTGAAACGGACAAGGCTGACATCATAATCTAAGCGATGCATGATATATTGCCACGTTTGTTGCATGCTTTTTGTGAGTGCCGTTTACAAAGGTTCTGTTTGAAGGAGAGTCTTGCTCTGGACATGTGCTCTGAACAGTAATTTTAGCAGAAACCTGATGCATTTATTCCCCGCAGACATAAATATACCTCTTAAAACACAAAAATAACTTCCGTACATTATTTTCTAATTGAGAAATAAACATTCTGGACTTCAAAAAGTTCTAGCAATTGCCACTCTACTTTATCTTCCTTTTTTTAATATTTTAAACGTCACTGTAATTTTTGGCTGCTTGAAATACAGCCCATTTTTCCATTTTAGTGTATTTAGTCAAAACCCTACCGGAAAACGGCACAAAAATATTTGGTTGTCACAACAAATTTTCCTGAAAATTTCTTGTCGTTACAACAAAATTTTCAGTAATGTTGTGTAGCACCCTCACGTAACGACAGACGCAGTACCGTCGCGACAGCTGACAACTTCGCAGAGCTACAGAAAAAGTTGCCATAACGACTGGTCGACAATATATTTTGTCGTATTTTGGGACAAGCTTTCTCAAATTTTTCGACTGTCAAGGCTATGAGGCAGAGGTTCTTTGTCGAAGAACTTATGTTTGGCAAACGCAAACTGCAACACTCACGTACTTCATCGACGAGGACAGCCACGCTGCCCGGTACACGGCACTTGCCGTTATACAGATATGCACAGTAGGCCTACCCACGCGCAACTGGCATGCCCATGCTTCCCCTGCATCCTACCGTCCTACCACGATTCCTATTCGTGAGAGGCTGGGACGCTCCACTATCTGCTCTCAACACAACGGTACGGCCTCACTTCGTCACCTACATCATCCACGTGCTGGGGAACCACTATACAGCTTTGAACTCTGGCTTTAGCACACACACCTAATCCATTGCCCTAGTCCTGGTACGTTTATAAAAGCATCCTGTTTCCCTTAATCTTAAAAAGTAGACCTTAACTGAAGGCTGGCCTTGAAATGATGAGCACAACGTCTGCTGTCAAAACGATCTCCATGTCGCTTCTCGAAAGCTCCTAGTTTTTGCGGGAACAGCGACGAGATAAATGAAGTCGAGAGCAAATGTTTGAAACGCCTGCACTATAAAGCCTTCACAAAGTAAACCCAACAACGTTTACCACACCTTTTTACAGGACGCATAAAAGTATGAATAGTCGTTCCAAAGAGGAAGAAAACTTACGGGCCTTTATTTCTCATCAAAACTGTGCGTAGTGGCTCCAGCCTGCCCACACTGCCACTGACGTCAGACGGAAGTCAGACGGTTATCCCGCTTCGGACTTTCGAATGTCCATCGGAGTACCCATTTTTTACGTATAGTCAAGCACCGGACGTCCGTCGGACCATCCGATGCAAAACCGCGGACCTTGTGTAGTTTATCCGACGGACGTCCGAATGCGGACGTACGAACATTTCTCGGACCATCGCAGGTTACTGTGCATGTCCTGGTTATTCACGCGGTTTCTGCATGCTTTTTGCCGCAGGACCTCGGTAGGCCACTGTTATTATTAAGAACAAAAATAACTAGCAATAGGTCGAACGAAAAATTGGAGGGCGCTTAGTCTTCGTCTTTAAGAGTGAGACGCGACAGCGTGTCGCTGCGTTGCCGAGGAGTACACGGAACGCCATCGCCCGTTCGGCGCGATGCGTGGCCTGTTGCATAATTTTAGGAAAGGACGGTTGTCTCACATATCTCGGCGCACACCCGAGCCGGGCCGTAAGGGAAGGAAAATGAAATGAACAATTGCTTTAAGGAAAGGAAATGACGCCTGTCTCACATTTCTCGCTGGACACCCGGATCGCGCCGTAAGGGAAGGAAAAATCGATCGATCAATAAATCGATCAATAGATCCATCAATAAATTGATCATTCAATCAATCAATGATCAAGCAATATATCAATTGACCAATCAATCAATCAATACATCCATCCATTTATTCATCAATCAATCATTCAATCCATCCATCCATCAATCTACAATCCATCAATACATCAAAAAATCCATCAATAAATCAATCAATCAATCATTCCTTAACCATGTCGCGTTAAAATCTCCTCCCTTACGACGCGGTTCAGGTGTCCATCGAGATGCGTCATTATTCGCTCACGGCCAAAGACGCCGACGCCGACGACACCGGCTTTTCTGCGACACGAGCTCCCTAACGCTGTCGCGTTAAAAATCATTTATTGTACGAGAGGCTTGCTTCGGAAGCGACAAACACGACACACAATATACTTTTACGGCAAATTACAAAACCACAGCAAACACAATCAAGGTGATCTGTCCACGTATATAGAGATGAGCGCGTTTGTCTAGAACTCTCGAGCGGTGGCATGCAGAGCGAATGAAGGAAAATTTTACGCATTCTAAGGATGAAGTGCTTGTTCCTGCACGGGGTTGCATTTATATCAGGTTGTACTTGAGCGCGAATATTTCTGAAATTTCATACCTGTTCTAAAAATTAGCTTTCCTTCCTTCGTAGAGCACCGCTCGAGAGCTTCAGACAAATGGGCTCACCTTTCACTGCGTTTCGTGCATTTCAGTTGAGTTCGGCAGTACAGGCTAGGCGTACGGGCGTACGACGACAATGTCACGCAAGGAGCGGTGAATAATGATGAAGCCTGCTGTGTTCGGCTTCTGGAAAGCGGCATTATCGTCCAAAGACTTTACGTGGCACCGAGAACACCTGACAAGCAAACGATTGATGTGGTTGCCATGTGTATACCAGCCTACGGCACTGTTTCACAGATGTGTATGACTTTGGGTGATTTAAAAAACAGGACTCTCTTAGTGTATGAAAGAAAAGTTTGACTTTAATTTAGCTTCGGACCCTCACGTCCAGTCTATACAATGGGGCACTACTATAGAACTTGTATACTAAAGAGGCTTTACCAAATCAAAATACTGTATCCACAACATTGAGACCTCTGCATGCGCCTTCACAGATCACCGGGCAGTCTTCGTCTTGGTTAAGCAAAGTGAATAAAAGATGTCTATACCCAATGTCTCTCATTGCTAAACGTACAGTTACCACAACAAGCTTGGCCAGGAAAACGTACCTCTCACTACGTATATATTGGCATAGCCGAGCTAAGCCACTGCCAATTTTTTTTTCCAATTTGTCTAAAACGGGCTACCTGCAGAAAAATAAAAGATTCCTCTCTTTTGGTAGCTTTTTGCAATCACAGGTATTACTTGACCGCCCCAGGGTGCATTTTCACACATTTTCTTCTCTTCAGTAACCACTCTCACAAGAAATATTCCACAACGACGCTTAATGACAGATTGTTCTTTTCTCTTCCTCTCGAATGTTCTTTGCCGAAAACAGATGTCACCTACAGATGCACAAGATAATTTTTCATAGATCTCAAGAGTCACACTGTCCGCGAACAGCGCTTGATTACGAAAAAAATTGGCAAATCGAGCTCGCAAGCACACAGCCACAAAGAACGCCGGCCATATTTTTTTACTTCAGCGCGGCTCGCAAACGGCTTTGGCAAGTTTTTACTTTTAAGCCCGCCCTTTCTTTTCCAATCAGGAATAAAATAAGAAAAAAGTGTATAAGTACCTGCTAAAATGTTTAAAATTGTAGTTTAACGTTCGGAATCACAAGAAGGCATTCCTTTTTAGTTAAAAGCAATACTGGATTCAAGATTTCAGTCGATTTAAGTCTAGCAAGAATCTGATAAATATAAAGAAGCATGGGGGACCAAGATTAATGTGCTCTAGAATACTGGGGAATTATACAAGAATCAATCGTTCGCGTTCTTCGAGGTTTGCTTTTTGTTCGTTCCGGAAATTAACCGTTCGGCACGAATTAAGGCTCGATGTGAGGCCCATGTGTCCACAAGCGGGCATCTGGCTGGCCGTTTGGGTGGTAGCTGTGTCTGCGTAGTCAGACGCGCGTTGCAGGAAGACCGGATCAAGCTGTCAAAAAACGGCTAAGTACTACCTCCTTCGTTGGAGTAAGGCAGAAAGGACATGTCAGTAAAGGGGCCTGTGATGTCCAGTATGCAGCACTGCACCTGCTCGTATCCACAGTGCAACGTCCTCACAGAGAATTAGACCGCCGGGAAGATTACGTCCACGCGATGGATTCAATACGCAAGCGGAGCTCCGTGGAGATTTTTTAGCGCGAAAGATTTACTACGCCAGCCAGCGAGCCATTTCGGCTCCTCGCGCACTTCAGCCGTATGCCGTGGCCGACGAACGACCTTGAGCCGCCGTTGCCTAGCAACGCCACAGCCACGCTCCAACAGATGCCGCCGCTGTCGACGCCGCTGCCGTCGCCGCTCGCTCCGCCAGATGTGCTCCGCTGGGGTAGAGGGAGAGGAGGTGTCGCCTCGCGGTGGGTATATATATATATATATATATATATATATATATGTGTGTGTGTGTGTGTGTGTGTGTGTGTGTGTGTGTGTGTGTGTGTGTGTGTGTGTGTGTGTGTGTGTGTGTGTGTGTGTGTGTGTGTGTGTGTGTGTGTGTGTGTGTGTGTGTGTGTGTGTGTGTGTGTGTGTGTGTGTATATATGCGCTTCGTTTTAGTGTATTGTAGTCGTTACGAAGAGCGCGAAAGAGGAAACAACGAGAAAACGAAGCGAGGAAGAGACAACGCGATCAAGAGACGGCAGAAGAACGCGCCGCACGAATTGAGAAGCGTCGTAACGCAGATGCGGCTAGAAATTGTGCCACGTCCCGGAGTGACTCTTCAACTGCGGAAGAGACCGGTTTGCATTCTCGAGAGCGTCGGAATGAGACGCTGCGTAGACAACGTGCAGAGGAAATGAAGCTTTCGCAATTCAACTAGGGTTAACCAGAGCTAAATGCTCTGGTTAACCCAATTTTTGTAGGACTCTCCCGCTGAAAGGTTTCTCGCTTAGTTGTACGGGTCACTGCATGCCGAATACTAACTTCGCGTGGCGTCTTTGTGCAAGCAGCTGTGCTAAATATTGCAGACACAATGCCATGCGCTGCTTTTAAAGCCTACAATATGGATAAGATTTTCAACACCAACAGTGTTGCATAACACAAGAAATAACACTAGCGGCCACCGAGCTGATTTTAGTTTCTAATGAGCGGCCTCAGTGGGCGACTCTCTAGCCCTCCCCGCCTCCTACAACAACCAGACACGAAATATATCAGCTTAGGGCCGAATGGAAAAGAGATTTTTCTGGTTCGTTCTGACGGTTTTCAAAATCGGTCTCAAGTAGGATGCCCTTAGTAAGCCCATCGGACATCCGGATTCGGATGTCCGGATTTTGGGATGCCTACTGGACATCCGGATTCGGATGTACGCTATCGGATCTGCTTAGTTCTTCCTTCGGATGTCCGGATTCGGCTTCGGACGTACGGACCTTAATCAGACGTCTGTCAGACACTGTTGTTCGTCTAGGTGGAAGACACCAAGAGTAAAGGTGCTTCCCTTGCTTTCATAGCGGAAGACAAATGCGAAAATTTAAACAGCTTAGAGCGCCTCCATGCCTGCAAAGGCACACGACATTCCTGCATCGCAGTAAAAGGACGGCAAACTAGTTCTGGCCGCCACGCAGGGGTCGGTAAGCGGATACCAGTAAGGCAAACAAAAAAACCACATCCTTTAAGGCGTGGAAGAATGGCTTGCGGAAGAAACACGGCAGATGTTTGTCTTTTGTAGCAAAGTTTCGGTGGGCAGGGGGCAGCCATAATCTCCAGCCGCGTTAACCCGGGCGCTCACATGGTCTGTTTTGCGGGATAAATGAAGGCATGAGCACCACGGTGTTTCATTCAGCAGGCGTGCTTCCAAGTGGGATGTCCCGCGATTCATAGCGCCGGCAAAGTGAGAATAGCGCGCATTAGGATGTGTCTGTATTTTTATTTAATGACTCTTTTAGCGACAAATTCGATAATACACATTAACATATGCTTTCCATCTCACCACTATTGGGCCATTTAAATGCTTCCAGGCATTGTAGCATCAGAAAGCGTACTTCCAAGCATTATGGAACAACGCATAACTTATGCTTATTGTCATTATGCTCACATACTTTCAAACGAATCTGAATAACGCATTTGCTGACTATAGAAGCAAAAGAAAAAACCGAGACTTATAAAAGGAACGAACAAGGCTACCGATTAGTCACGAATGAAACTTTTTATTGAAGAAACACAGACAGCAGTCTGCAGGCAATATGAATCTGTACGAACTGGCCTAAATGTTTCGTATTTGTACAAAAATTTCAAGATATTTTTAAGGCCAATAAAAATTCAACAAAAGCCGCGGGGCGTCTCGTATCAATGCTCAAATTGTGCTTTGTAGCGTAAACGTTCTTAGACTTTGGAATTCACAAGGCCATTGCAGCGCCAGTCCCAATTTCTAGTGAGCCCTCTATGAAGACTAAATACCAAAAAACGGTCGAAGTACCTGGCCTAGGAAGAATTATCTCATTTCATTGTCATTATCATCATCATCATCATCAGCCTGACTCCGCCCACCGTAGGGCAAAGGCCTTTCCCATGTCTCTCCAATTAACCTTCTTCTTTGCCAGCTGAGCCCACTCTAAGCCTGCAAACTTCTTAATCTCATCCGCCCACCTAACTTTCTGTCACCCCCTGCTACGCTTGCCTTCTCTTGGAATGCACTCCGTTACCCTTACGGACCAGCGGTTATATTGCCTTCGCATTACATGCCCTTCCCAAGCATAATTATTTGTCTTGATTTCGACTAGGATGTCATTAACATATGCGTTTGTTCCCTTACCCACCATGCCCGCTTTCGGGTGGAAACACCGGTCGGCAACGATTCTCAGTTACGAAGACCTAGGAATTTAACTGCACCAGATGGGGACCTTCCTAAAGTGCGCATATTAAGCCCCAAATTAACAAAAATTCACCTCACTTACTTTGATTCGACAAATAATAGCACAGAAAGAAACGGTACGCTCTCTTTAATAGATTTGCTTTAATGCGAATATATTTGCTAATGAGCAACATTAATTAAAAAACTAGCGCTACGGTGAACATTTAAGGTCCTTGCGTGCTAAAGGCATTAGATCTAAAAGCCTTTGCCATAAAGGCCTTCAACCTAAAGGTTTTTACTGGGAAGGCGCTTACCACGAATGCCTGCACCATAAATGGCCTTACCATATCACTTCTACCTCAAAAGGCTTTGGGTAAGGGCCTGGGTAAAGGCCCAAAGGCCTTCACAAGGGGCAGGTGGGCCGACTGTTAGAAAGCAGGCTTCACGGGTGTACGAAATCAGAAAATGCTCCGAGTAGTGCAACTGCACTAAAATCTTATCCTGCTTAATACCTACACCGGCTAAGTGCATCCACAAGGTGCCGGCTTAAGCAAGGCAAAGGCTTGTACGACCTGATTACCCAATACTGGCGTACTAACAAAGCGTCTGCTCCTGGTTCTGCTCTCAACCAAATGTGGTGACCACGCACACAACGTGCAGTTTTTTAGAGCCGCGGAAGTTCGGCGAAAACACTACTATATGCAACACCACGGTTTCTTTTTCCTTTTATTCATTTTTCTCTGACCTCCGATTCTCGCTCCACAACCATGCATTACACCTACCGGGGCGTGCACCAGGGCGGAGTGCTCAGTACTACTTTGTTTAATCTAACAATTATAAGACTCCCGGAGTACCTACCTAATACCGTCCTTATCTCTATGTATGCCGATGAAATCTGCATCTGGGCCTCCTCTCTGACGCGTCTCCAGGAGCGAGCAAGACTTCAGAAGGCAGCAACCATAACTTGCTCCTTTCTCCGAGAGCAAGGTCTGAGCGTGGTAGCCGAGAAGTGCGCTATAGTGTCATTTACGGGCAAATGTATGACTCGTTATTCGCCAACCACTGACGGTCATGCCATCGCCTAACGTGCATCTCATCGTTTTTTTTTTAAGAATTGTTATAGATCGAAATTTATCATGGAGCCCGCATTGCAGCATTGTAAAGAAAAAAGCTAATCTCTATCTCCCATCTGCTCAGATTTCTTGGCGGAAAATAATGGGGCTTGTCGATTCTATAAATGCTGCAACTCTACAGAGCACTCTTTTTGGGATCTTTGCGGTATAGTAGACGAATTAGCGTGCCCTCCAGACTATACAAGGTCACGAACTTCACACATGCCTGGGTCTCCCTCGCAGCGCATCAACAGTTGTTACAGTTGTTATCGTCCAGGACTACTCACTCTCGACGTATATAACCCTTCACACCCTTCAAAGATTCCCCAGCACCACCTTGGTTCAGTGGCGGGTCAAACACCACACGCAGCGTTTCAAAGGTTATAGCAGCCCACCAGTCGTTCATCCCATCAGAGTTCACCCCAGCAGCACGGCCTTCCTCTGCACTGTGGTGTCTGCGGGAGCCATTTGTACGCATTACAATTCCGGGCATAACGAAAAAATCGAACTTATCGACACCGGCCATTAAACAGTTGACACTCTACCTTCTTCATGCCGCATATAGTCACCGAACTCATGTGTACACAGATGGTTCGGTCTCAGGTACAAGTTCAACCTACGCCGTGGTCATTCCTGCGAGACAGTCCAGTATTATCTAGCAATTTCGCATCGGACCTCTACCCGGTCAGAATTGGCCGCTCTTCGTGAGGCTGTGCAGTACATCGGTGCACAAACACCCCACAAATGGACTGTGTTCTGTGACTCAAAAGCAGCCTTACAGTGTCTTAATTCTGCTTTACGCCATGGTGATTACGATAACCTCCTAGCTGAATTAAGACACCTCTAACACCAGGCGCAGGAAGAGGGTCATGGCATCGTCTTCCAGTGGATAACGGGACACTCTGGCATTGTCGGAAACGACGCAGCTGACGCTGCAGCTCGAGTAGCTCACGGCAGTGCCAACATCGTCCACATACCCTTGACAAGAGCCGACGCAGCAAGACATCTGCGAATGCTTGGCCAAAGAGAGCTTTTACCGTCATGGTCTTCTACTGGCAACTCCATATGCCGTCTAGACCACCTAGACCGATTGCTCCAACTCAGTCCTCCGTCCGGCCTCTCTCCCTGCCATGCTACGCTGTAGTGTCGCCTGTGGCTGGGAGTGGCGTTTACAGATGCCTACTCCCACTTAATCACAATGGCAGACTCTCCTGCGTGTGAGATCTGTGGGTGCGATGAAACTATAGAACAGCTTCTTTGTAACTGCCCTCGGTTTCAGCGTGAGCGGGCACTCCTGGCTGCAACACTCCGACGTTTAGATCCTCGACCCCTTAGTGAAGCCAAAATTCTGGGTCCTTGGAGTATGCCTTCATCGATCGCAGGGGACTGCTTTGAAGGCACTTTTCAAGTTCTTGAAGGACTCAGGACTGAGTGCAAGGTTGTGAACTATCAATGTGTTCCCTATGTACCCTGCAAGTAATGGCCGACTCACTCGTTAAAAAGTGATTTTCCTTTCCTTTCTTCTCTTCCTCTTTCCTTCTCCGTTCCCATTCCCACGTGTAGGGTAGCATACCGGGCGTGGAATACTAAGCTTTCCTGCCTTTTTGTTTTTCTTTCTCTCTCTCTCTCTACACCCGACTTCACCACCGGGAGTACTGGCGTGGAATGTACAGCTTTGTACACAAGTATATTCTCTCACTGTTCGGAAAACAACGCCGCAAGTCCACACCGCAGCACTTTTCTCGCCCGTAGCAGCCTTACCATTGCCGTGTCGTTCTGACACGTGGACGTCGACTTGTAGTTCTTGTCAATCTTGTCACCTGGTCTTCCACTTCTGGTCGCCACTCGGCTGTCCTCGCCATTGACCATGTAACAGGCTGTGCTGAAACAGCGGCTCTTCCGGCGGCTAGAGAGATAGAGGTGGCTTGCTTCATTCTGCACCAGCTCGTTCTCCTACCGGGCTCGCCTCGTGAGCTTTTGAGTTACCGTAGCCGCGCGTTTTTATCAGACGGCGTTCAAGCACGCTGGTGACGTGACTTCTTTGACGATCGGTTAATTTGCATTGTTCTGCTGGGCTAGACAACGAAGACTGAACATGTCATCAAATAAGTTTGCTCTCTAATTGTAGACGTGCTGCATGACAAAAAAGGGCCGAAACCAAGTAATTAAGTATAATGATAAAAACCACCATTCGTACTTAATTATACTCTAACGGGTTCCGAGCTCAGCCAGACGGACACTGTTAAGTGTTTAGGTGGGACACGCGTACAGTAGCGAGCAGAATGAGAGGAGATAAACTTTTCCCACAAAAGTGCGGATTTGCTTGTCATTTCTTGACTACATTTAAAAATCAGCAAAACCGCCGCAGTGGCTGAGCGGTTATGGTGTTCGGCTGCTGACCCGAAAAACATGGGCTCGATCTCTGCCCCGGCGGTCGAATTTGAATCGAGGCGGAAAGCTAGTGGCCTGTTTACTGTGCGATCTCAGTGCACGTTAAAGAACCCCTGGCGGTCGAAATTACTCCGGACCCTGCATTACGGCGTCTCTCATAGCCTTAGTCGCTTCGGCGCGTTAAAACTCCTAAAACCATGAAACCAAAATAAATAAATTTGAACATCACTTTCTGATATTATGCGCCGAGAAGAAAACTAGTTAGATTGCTGAAAGAAAGTGTGCTTATCGCACATTATTAAGCAGCATAATCAGTAATGCTCGAACGCTGTTCCCTATCATACTACTCGCGACTTTACCTGAAAATGGGACGTGAATATAAGGAACACGCGTACAAAAGCGTAAAAACACTTGGATTTTCAAGAAGAAATTTAGACATGGCGTTTCCTGACATTAAACGAAAGCTTACAAAACCCTAGATTGACTCATTTCAGAGTTGATAACATAGTCTGGAATCCTAATCAGCAGCACATAATAGATAGGCTAGAAATGTCCAAAATAGAGCGCTACATTTTATCTGCAGAACGTATTCTTTGTATGATAATGTTAGTGCATTTAGAACACAAGCAGGCATTCCCACAAGCGTTGACGTCGTGCTGCAGACATGAAGATTCTTTTTATGCTTTATCTGTAACTGTTATCAAATACGTGTACCTGCATCTAGCACGTCACCACACTAAACGAATAAATCTCGGTAAGTACTTAACACCATGCGTAACAGAATGCAGTACCTTTAAGTTTGTTTTTTCATTGTCGACTGAGATGACAAATCTTTGGCACAAGATGTTAACAGCGAGTCGGTGTGTGACTTTGTCACTAAAGTACAATCTTCTGTTCTGTGCAACAAAGGGGAATATCATTTTTCTTCCTCTGGAAGCAGGGCGGAATTAAGCGTTCGCTTACATAGTTCATTGATAGCCTAATATTCTGAAAAACGTAATCCACATCGCGAAAAACTCTGTAACCGACTCCTTCTATGGGCCTGTCCAAACTCTCAGTCTTGCTTAATAAATAAATACCGAGAAAATGAAAACAGCCAGTAACTGCACTATCGGGATCTGGTACCAGTTACTGTTGACATACAGCCAGATCTCCATACATCTGGCATAGGTGAAGGCACAGGAAGTTTTTTACCTTTATTGTTCTTGTCTTCAGCCCCTGTGTCTTAATGAACTACGCAGCTTCATCTCTAACTAAGCATATATTAGCATCAATTGAGAGCGCTAAACCTCTTTTATGAAAGGTGTGCTGATGGACAAAAACAATGCTGTAACCTTTCGTCACATACAACACACCCTATGGGGCATAAGAAAACGCCGAAAGAGAAGTGCAATCTCTAATTTGATTCTCAAGAGTACAAACACACACAAGAAGAGAGCAAATCAACCAGGACCACACAAACAGACAACGTTTGTAACAGTAGGAGCCGCGGTGAAACTGTTGGCCTTTCAGCAGCCCAGAAACCCGATAAAACGCGTTTGCGCAATCTCCAGGAATCTAGCGGGCGCACGGTCATTAGCGGGCAAATAAGGCAATTCCTTACGCTGAGACCGAAGATGAAAAGAGGCACGGCGTCAGATTGCGTGTCCTTAATGGTTTTTCTTCGCGCTCTTCTGTCCGTTCCCCAGACTGACTCGTGCGTACGTGGCTGCGCCATGCCGGAACCCAATAAGCGCGCCTTCTTTCCACGTTGTTTGTCTGGAAAGATTCCCTAACCGTACCTAGAGTCCTTACTGCCGGACTTGGGAAAGGATCTTTTATCTGCGGAGATTAGCGTCGTCGCGAGAGGACCTATTTTCGGGAGCAATGTCCCGTCCTACGTGTTGATGGCTTTTTTGTTTTCGCGACAGCTTTCTGCTTGAAGAAAAAAAAAACT
This sequence comes from Amblyomma americanum, assembly GCF_052857255.1. Classification (NCBI taxonomy): domain Eukaryota; kingdom Metazoa; phylum Arthropoda; class Arachnida; order Ixodida; family Ixodidae; genus Amblyomma; species Amblyomma americanum. The sequence continues at coordinate 132,292,414 of NC_135499.1, forward strand.
CTTGTCCCGCTTCTAGGAGAGCCCCAAATTGGTGCCCGCAATTCCGGATGTAAAAACAGATTGGATGATGCACCGTTTAGTTCCAACTCACAGTCTGAAGTGTGGAGACGGCGGTTTTTGAGTAGCAAGAGTTCTGAGCCCCGAAAACAAAATATGTGTGATTGATTTTTTTTATAAAGAGATGATGAAATTTTATGGCGCAAGGGCATCTATGGCCAATGTGTGCCATGTCACAAGGTGGTTTTGAGTACCCAAAGTGGATTCAAACACTCATTTTCCAAACATTCTACCCTGAATAAGGCGAGCATCAGGCCAGGGGCAAGCTTGTACCCATTGCATCACCGGTGGTACTCGGAGGCTGTGGGGTTTGGAGTTTCCGAGGGTTTGGACAAATTTTGTTTCTTCGCAAGTGGAAACGTTTGAACGTGTTAATTTATTATTTAGGTAACAGGCTCCCATCGTCAACTCAATTTTTTCGCCATCATCTGATGCGCCACAAAAAGACACCTTTAACACGTAACTACAGGCTCCATTTCCTCAAGACTGGCTACCTTGCAGACCGGCTGTGCATAATGGCTCAAATCTATCTGGGCAACTCTGTGTTGAAACAGGAGATGAACATTGGAGTTTGTGATTCCCGCACCTCCCGACACCGCGGCGCCATGTGTCGCTTAACTATCTTTGTTAAATGGTGGAGTGACTGCAAACACTGAAGAACACACTTCACGTGGAATGTCTTAGCGCCTGAAAAACAATGACTCTGAATCAAGTTCCTGGTTCCTCCAGTGTAGGGCACGTCTGCGTGACTAGCTGGAGCTCGTTATGGAGCACTAAAAGTCTGATAACCTCATGTTTGGCGCGCTTTGGCCTTAGATGTCCTTGCGCCATAAAAACCTAGCATCATCATCATCATCACGAAAGGTCTTATCATCTATATTTAGTACCAACAAGCAAACAATACGACGAACGAAAAACTGGTTCTCTTTTTTCGTCTTTTATCGATTTATTTGCTCTTTTCATTTTCAATAATTTCTCTTTCCTTTGATTTTGTTCAGTGCAGGGTAATTTCTTTAGGCAGCAGTCATGTGAAGCGGCACCCAGGCATTTCTTTTCCGCGAAAAAATCGACCTATCCTTGCTGTTTTCAGGCCACTCGTTCTTTTTGTTTTTCGCATAGACGCCCCGAATATCACATCAAACATAATGGATCTCTAAAAGACAGACAAACTTCAATGATGCGCAATACGTTCGGCCGCAGAACGCATCGATATAGTAGGGACCTCGAGCTTGTTTTAAATTATATTGCTCGTTTAGCTGATAATCTGAGGCTATTTCATTGTTTAAGTTTTCGATAAAGAAAAATTGTCATTGATAAAACTATTATATTCTTTTCCACCTTCGCAGATTAAAGTAGAGCACACCAAGTGCTGAACCAGCTGTGTACCGAGAAGGCTATTTTTTTAAGTATAGACAAGACGGTTATATATTTTTCGAAAATAAATTGATCACAAGTGCAAAAACAGGCTGAAATGGAAATGATAAACTGTTTTATCGGGTTTACATGGTCAGGCAGCTCATTTAGCAGTTTCGAATTATTTTTTGTTAGCATGTATATGTTTAGGAGACAGCGGCCTGAACTTACGATCACGCTTTAAGGTATGTCGCCGTAGATAACCCCTGTCCTCACCTTTAGATACCTTTGGGTCCTTAGGTATACTGTGGGGGCTCTACTATACGTCTGAGAAGCACCCCGATGTGTAGCTACTTTTTACAAAGCCAGTGCCTTAATAGCTGATCAACTGAGCAAAGATGGTCTCGTTTCAGGCAGACTTGATTTCATAGATATAACAAGAGGGCTGCCCTCTCACATAGCTGTCGTTCTCGCCAATCTGTCATGTTCTATGTGACACTCGCAGTGCTGGAGAGCTTCCTACATCCGCATCTATGGCTGGGAGGGGCACTGGAGAACGCTTCTAAGTTATGGCTACACGCAACACTAATATACTCACAAGTAGAAGGGGAGACAGCCACCGTAGCTGAATTGGTACAGAACTGCATCTGACAAGGTAAGGTCGCGGGTTCGGTTGTCTTTTCTCCTACTTTCCGTCTAACGATTACACATGTAATTTTCCACTCTAATTACCACCGATATAAAACAATTAAAAAAAAATTGTGGTGTTTTTAACGTAGTTAAACCGAGTAGCCGTGAGAAAGCACGTGTTTAGCCTGGTTGGCTCATGGTTTTGCTTTGCTGGGTCATCGGCGCGTCTGGCGACGATGTCAGTTCAATGCTAGTATTAGTTGATGAAGACGAGGATGTGTGGTGCACAGCGCCACAGTGTGTATATTCGTTTCTTTGTTGTTTAAGTTCATGAAGACTACGATGCGCAATGCACAGTGGGAAAGCGTGTTGCAGTTTAACACGGGGCGGCGATAGCACACTGCTCTCATGCAGTGGCAAGCGAAACTGATCTGTTCGCGCCACCGCGGATTGAAATCCCAGTCGGTCAAGCTTCACACAAACTTGATGAGCCGGTCTGACCTCGGGAAGTAGTGAGTTCGCATTAAAAACACGATCCTATGCTTTCCTCGGTTCCAGTGACGTTGGCTTCGTCGTACGTATGTCATAACTTGACCCACGTCCTCTTACCGTAATATACCAAAGCGATATGCATTAGTAAGCTGCACCAATGGCCATCAGGTCTCTCAACAATGCCTAGCTTTTTAGTTTTTTTTTATTCATCTGCTGCATTGTTGTAAATTTCACATGCTGCAAAAATGACGTCTAGCTCCCGGTCTCTGCTGTGACGCGTACTTTAGCCTCGCTGTGAAGCGTCGCCTGCTTCAAGCCTTCACTCCTTCTCTAACCTCTTGCGATGTAGTGCCACTAGCCTGTAATACTGTTAATTTCCGTCCCCTTTCTTGTTCCCGGTTGTGCAGGTTTAGTATTTCTTACTAATAACTACAGCGATACTCAGGGATTTGAACTTATAACTTAGAAAACCTCAGCATCGATGCAAGGTGTACGCTGAGCGACTTAATGCGCTCCCCATCTTTAAATTTTGTGTGCAGGTCAATCTTGATGTACCCGTTCTTATCACCGGACGAGGAAGAAACGATCCCCTCAAATAAACAAAAGAATATAAGTTCACATGTTTGTGAGCAGGCACATTTAGTACCATGTACCGACTAGCCCCGACAAACACCTTATTGCAGTACAAAGAAAGCGCATTTTGGGCCGCTAAGAATGACGCGTAGATGTTTCTCAGTAAGCTGGCTAAATGAGAGCTCTCGCAGAGTTCAATTAGCTGGAGACAGCAGAACAACTGCGACAGGAGATATGAGAAGAAACAGCCTGCACGCGAGCGAATGAAAAGGAATCTAAAAAAGGAGGCAGAGAGAGAGGTGGAAGGGGAGTCGATATAAATGAGCTTGTGGCGCAATGTCCCATGCCACGCTCACGAGTGGCAGCTGCCAGCGATCAACACGGTCACCGTTGAGCGCGAACAAGCGCCGTCGAACCACATCATGACCTTCTACAGGGCTTCCAACCGCTTTTCCTCCACTCGCCTCTCATCCATGCGCTGGTAAAGGCGAGAGCCTCCATCAGGGTCCGGCGCGGTCTGTCCGCATTGCGGTACGCGAGGAGCGCGCGTTCGCCCTCCTCTCCCCGACGTAGTCGACCATACAGGGAACGGCGCGGAGCAATTACGGCGCACACTGAAGGCAAACAGAGCTGGCACGTGGTGCGTACGACCGCATGCGGTGCCTTTGCGCCGGCCGAACCCCGATGCGGACGGGCGTGTTTACAGAAGGAAACGAGGGTGCTTGTCGACCAACCAGCGCCTCTAACAGCACGACCAACGACCACATGTAATGGGCTGCGCTGCCTTTTAATTTATCTCTCGCGCTCTCATGCAGTCAGTGCAGAGAGGCCAATCAACGCGGGATGCTCGCCGCACGTGGCTCATTTTTCGGCCCACCCATGGCAGAGCGCTCTTTCGCTCATTGCGAAGAGCTTAGTCGACGTGCGACAGGTGAGTACAGCAAATATATTGCGTTTACCGATGACGCACAAACATGCAGTTAAACCTCACCCAAACAGGCACAAGGACAAGGCACGGGATGCATGCATAGGACGCAAATGAGTCCGCTGAATTTCACTCCTTCCTTGTTAGCTCTCAACATCGCGACCAGCACGTCCTCTATCTGTTTGCCAGGCGCGCTCAGGCGACTCCGAACCATTGTTACCAAATAATAATAGTAATAATAATAATTTTTAATAATAGTAATAATTAGTTTTTGGGGAAAGAAAATGGCGCAGTATCTGTCTCATATATCGTCCGACACCTGAACTACGCCGTAAGGAAAAAGATAAAGGAGGGAGTGAAAGAAGAAAAGAATTGGTGCCGTAGTGGAGGGCTCCGGAATAATTTCGACCACCTGGGGATCTTTATCGTGCGCTGACATCGCACAGCACACAGGCGCCTTAGCGTTTTGCCTCCATAAAAACGCAGCCTCCGCGGTCGGGTTCGAACCCGGGAACTCCGGATCAGTAGCCGAGCGCCCTAACCACTGAGCCACCGCGGCGGGTTTATTTTTTCATATTTCTCTTTCTTGTTTTTGTTTCCACAGCCGAACCTGCACGTGACTGTACATCTCATCTCTCTCTCTTTATGTGGGTACTGAATGCGTTTGGGCAAGCTATCACCCGTAGGGGTGCTATAAGACCAGAATATTGCCTTCTTTTCTAATGTGTGAAAGTTAAAACTCATTGTCAATATTTTCTAATCTCTGGTAGCACGGGCTTGCTCACTCTATTTTCCGGTCCATGAAGAAGCTCTAGCTTGGAAACTGCATATTTCTTGAACACTGCGCACATCCCTATTTACAGAGTATCAGCCTGGAATGCTGCATTTATTGCGGGTACGAAAGCCACTCTCTACAATTTTCAATTACTGCACCAATTACTACAATTCTTTTTTTTCTCATTTGTCTGTTGCACCATCATATCCTGCGGAACACTCTAGGTCACGCCTTATAAACACAACATGTTGCCTTTGAGATATCAACATCTCAAATGCCTGTGGTCTCCAGCTCTATTTTGAGATGTTGCGCATTACAAAACACAACAATCACTTTTAAACTATATTTGGAACGATTTATTATAGTTTACTCCCTATCTGGACGATTTCCCGATAAAATTTAATTCTCATTTGTTTCTTTTTCGAATCTCCTTTGATTTTACGTGCCTTCCATGCAAGTATCGTTCACTGCATGGATAGTGCATGCAAACAGGTCTCGTAGGTTTGGTTAGGCGTTATGAGTTCTTGAGTATAGTTAAATTGTGTTCTCTTCAATTGCAAGAGCACGGTTGATTATATAAGCTGAGGGTCCACGCTGTACGTTTTATCGAAGCTGCTTGGAAAGCCTGCCTCAAATTTAAAACATTTAGAAGGCTTCCTTCTTAATTTTTTTTAAACGTCCCAAGGTCAACTTATTGGCGTTTGGTCGAGACGAGGAAGTTACGGAGAAACAAGCTCAACAATGAAGCCACTCTCTGCGGATTGGCTTGTTCTGTGTCAGTCGGTATACACGATGGCTAAAAAGCAGCGATGTCAGTTTTTTTTTCCATTCCACTATAAAACACACAGCTTGTCGCAACTCATTTATACAGTTTTCTCGTGGTTTTTCTTGCTTTTGTGTTTTAGGATGGGCGGTGAAGGAGAGGGAATAAAGAATCAAACTATCCCGTGACGTTCGACACAGTGCTACTGAATTGTATATACGAATCACATCACCAGGCCTTTTCTATAGAATGCTGTAGCCGGCCGTCACCAGCACCCTCGCCAGAGAACGAAGAATACGCTTTATGTGAACCTATCGTGTAATATGCAGGCTCTTTCATTACAACCCACAGTCACATAATGCTTAAATTTTACCTACCTACAGTAGTTGCCAACACGCCGGGACAGAACCCGAAATTTATCCGCTATCGTCAAGTAAAACGCGGGGATGCACATTGCGAAAGCTTTCGGCTTGGAAAATTCTACTGCACATATTTTCGCAAACCTCTATAGTCTTTATTTGATCAAAAAAGAAGGAGCTGGCACGCAGATTTATCGCTTTATTTCTGATGCGAAAGTGACAAGGTTAATCTCAAATGGCGCAACCACACGCAAGTCCTATAATAATCGTTGTTGTGGTAGCTGCTTTTGCGCGTTTTCTCAAACATTGTTTTTCAGCTTTAAATTCAGCAAAGGCGAGCGCCACAAGCATTATGTTTTATGACGACCACCGAGCACATTTGTTGCTATCACCGCCGCCGAGTTCACTATACACGGCATTCTCACACCACGTGATATCTGATGGCGATGCAGCATAGCCAGCAATTCTGGACAAAAACATTTTTGAACGGTTAATCGTTTATGAACGCACTTTTTTCATATAAAGTAAGATTTCACTATAACAATAAATATATCCTAAGATCACACAACGGAATGCTTGCATTTTTTTGTTTACATTTTTTCTAACGTCAACAGCGTTCCCCATTGGTCTTCTATGGCAGTCTTGACTGTTCGATGCGATCACTGAAGACAATTTAAAAGAAATATTTTGCTACATATCAGAAAATTGGACCATTACCTTCAGTCTTTTCATAACAGTGTCTCACAATTTGACTGATTTTCAAAATTTTTGCCCAAGAAAGAGGGACTTGGATGAACCTTGGTGCACAGCCAATGTCCATCGTGCTTTGCCAGCCTCGTGTGCCACTGACTTGCCATGCTCAGCCACAACATGGATTTCAAAGACTTGCTGGATGTGTTCGATCATGTGGTAGTGTTGAACGATTGAGAAAGTGAAGCAAAACTCCAGAACGCCTGCTGTGCACTGAAAGGCCCCGCCAGAACTTGATTTGAAATAATTAGTTTTTTGGGGGGAAAGGAAATGGCGCAGTATCTGTCTCATATATCATTGGACACCTGAACCGCGCCATAAGGGAAGGGGAAAGGAGGAAGTGAAAGAAGAAAGGAAGAAAGAGGTGCCGTAGTGGAGGGCTCCGGTATAATTTCGACCACCTGGGGATCTTTAACGTGCACTGACATCACAAAGCACACGGGCGCCTTAGCGTTTTTCCTCCATAAAAACACAGCCGCCGCGGTCGGGTTCGAACCCGGGAACTCCGGATCAGTAGTAGAGCGCGCTAACCACTGAGCCACCGCGGCGGGTGATTTGAAAGCCACGAACGTCCCCTGACGACCAAAGAGACCTTTAAGAAACGTCAACTGAGGATCTTCAGCAGCGTCATCAGGAAGGAAAGAGTGAAGGTTCTGCTGCCGTCACGAATTCACCACCCAAAAGAAACCGTGACTACGTACCTTTAAGGAATAAAACACCTTTTTTCACGCGCATATACCAGCATAACCGAAAAGAAGAAAGTAGTTTTCCTAATGTGAGGTATTAAAATGTGTTTCTTGCCCGTCTGGTCCGCAATGCACCTAAGACCTTCGTGGAATTCACAACTGAAGCGGCCACCTTAAAGAGGCCAATAGATGCCTAAGCTCGCTTATCTCTATGACTGCTACACGTTTTCTCGGCCAGCCAGCTCGATACTGCTTCACCGACCAGCGGAAATATATGAGCCGACATCCGCGAGATTTTCCACGGGAAGCTTTGACTACCTTTAGAATAAACGCCTCATAACACGTCAGAAACGGACACGGTTTGTAAACGAGCCTGCAAGTTTTTGGGCATCCTTCGGGTGGCAGCCTCGACAACTGAGCTCCACGCCTTGAGTTACATTGCTGAGGCACAGAGCTAAAGAAGTCTCATGTTTCGCTCTTACGAACACCGTCACCTGCCCGTATATTATTCAGCAAGCCCTGGCAAGGAAAGCAAACCAACTGAGCACCCCTGACCAGCGCCGCCGACTCTCCTACATTTAAGAACCCGGCCACACCCTCCGGCACTGCCCATACAGAAGAATGGGCCTCCGGGATGTCTGCTACGACGCACCGCGAAGACAACCTGACGAGTGACAACGTAAGGTAGGAAGGCACTTGCTTCACGAGGATTGGCGGAGGTTCGGAAAGGCTCCATATTAGATTTGGATCAAATAATACTCCAAGAAAGATAATGCTTCTTTCTACGGTAGCGCTGTGCCGTCCGTGCATACGGTGTAACGATACATGCCCTTGCGTGTATAGGAAAGAAAGGAACAGTTTTCGGTAGCTATCTATAGGCCTTTCAAGACATAACAATACTTGCCGTCTTTTGAAGCCTTGCTCTAGCTTGCTAGTGCGTAACATCTGATGCCCAGATACAGATGTTCTCCGCTCAGATGGTCAGTTGCGCCAACCGTAGTAGTGAGACGACAAGGCCGGCAAAGGCCGTGTTGAGAAGCTTTGAGCTCAGCACTTCAACCTAGCTGTCGGACTCCTCAAGAAGTGAAATGAGAAGACGTCGATCCGTCCTCACTCCGCAAGAGAGATATATTGGATAAATTGCGGCGTATTCAACAGAACAAGCGACCATCAAGTTCAAGCAGAACTCTTGTATAGGCTAGTTGGTGCATGAGATTTTACAAGAGAAGACGGTCCTGGCGCAGGTCTTAGCATCTTGCGTGACTCCTTAGTCTTCTTCTGTCGCGCCGTCTTCTTTCATCAAATTCAGCACCTTCCAGAGATTTCAAAGTGCCTTGGTGAGTTAAGTTGTCGTATGCGCCTTTAAAATCAAGAAACAACGCTGCCGTCAAGCGCTTCAAATCTTTTTCGTGGTGACATCTCACCAGATCAGCCACGTTTTCAATAGACGAGCGTCCGCGTCGAAACCCGAGCATTATAGCTAGATATACCTGGTAGCGCTCCAGGTACTACTCATTAGGTGTAAGCATCATCTTAGAAATTACTTTGCTGACGCAATTCGCCAGCGCATTTGGACAGTACGTTGTGGGGTCAGTTGGTAATTTGCCCGGTTTTTATTGGTACAAGACAACTGGACTTCTACTTGTTCGGAAGTGTACCCTCACAACACGAATTCTTGGAAAATTCTTGGCGAAAATTCCTGGAAAAGGGGCCGAAAGTGGCCATCACCTCACCATCCGCATTTGAGGTAGAATCAGCATGAACGGCATAAGACCTCACGTTAAGAGTACGAGGCCGTAGCGTTAAATGGCCCCTACGGTCGCTTGGAGTTCTACTGGCACACCCTTTTGCAGACATCGACACGCTTGCAATCATCACATCCTGCTTCATTACATATCATCGTGCATTGTAATCGGTGGCGCTAATCAGTGACACGATGTTGTCACCATAGACAGAGGAACCGGGTTTACTGCTTACCTCCCCCAAACAATCCTGCAGCGCAGTGAATCGAGCTACAGGAACACAACTGCTTGTCACCCACAAAAATGAGCAAATTCAAAGCCGAAACAAAACGACCGTCGACATGCTCGCAATGAATGAAGACGCTGAACACAAGACTGGGATGCCATTCTTCCTTACGGCGTCATCGCCTACAATACCGCTGTGCAGGAGGCCACCCACATCACGCTGTTCAGGCTCGTCAAGCAACCACCATGTTCGACGCCATGCTGCGGAATGTCACTGACGAGGATAACCTTGACGTTGCCGCCTACCCGCAGCAAGACCAACAGTGTACCAGGTGGTCATGTTTGGCTGTGAAGGCCCGGTCGCCGCTGTGGACTCAGTGAAAAACTGTGGCTCCGCTTCTTCGGCCCATGCAGGATTCTTGTTCAGGTGAGAGCTCGACTACAAAGTGGCTGCCGACCGAGCAACTACCTCCCATCGGCACCACGCACGCCGAGAAGTTGGGCGTCTAAAGACGTATTATGCTTGTTAAAGACAACCAGCGTGTGCGTTCTCAGTATTTTTGCTTACCTTACTCATCGTTGTAAAGCATCGGGCTTATGCCTGTTTAAGACATGAGCGCAGAGGGTAATGCAGCAAAGATTTGTAGTGTTTATTGACGCGTTAGCATTAGAAGGGTATATGCAAGCGGAAATGGCGACCGCCGTCAGTCAGTAGCCAGTGGCAGGTGACCCATCTGCCGCGGAGGGCATGTTGCACCCTGCCAACCAGGTTACCAAAAAACTTGGTACACTACCTATACGGATTTCTACATACGGTAACTAGGATATGACAAAACTTAGTGTGCCACCTCGGGTATATAACGACCTTTCTTGTGTTCCCTTCGGATATAAAGAACCTTATTAGTGTACCACCTCGGATACAACGACGTTCCATGTGTTAAGCTCGGATATAACGAACTTTCGTGTGTTACCTCGAATATATAAATTTAAGTATTCCACCTCGGATATAACAAATTTTGTTTCTAGACCACTGATGTAACAAACTTAGAGTGTTGGCCCTGGATATATTGCACCTAAGTGTACCACCTCAGATATAAGTACCACCTCGGATACAACTCGGATATAACGAACGTCTGTCTGCTAACGCATTTAGAGAATATACCGAGGAACTAAGAGTTCTTTTTTTTGTTTTCGCTCAGAGCCTCCCGCACGCGGCTTTATCAGTTTGTTTGTGATGCGAGATGCGGCTAGGTTTATGAAGATGAGAGCAGCCACGCACAACTGCTTCTGTATTATTCGAGATTCTGGTAGCTGCTTTTGGAGCCTTATCTCGAAGGTTCCTTGGCAGCTTTAAGTTGAGCGCTGCTGAGAACAGCAGGGTTTCTATTCTTCGACGACAGCTGAGCACGTTTCTTGCTGTAGCGTCACCGCCGAGTTCTTCAGTTCTTTGTTGACGCAAGTCAGACAAATATTGAGTACGTTCTAACAGCACTTCACTCTGCTCTTCCATTATGCACGGCATTCTGACCACCACGCGACAATATGCAAATACAGTGGGTGCTAAAGCAAGTGTCGAACGCAGGTTCCAATTCAAGATAGAATTCCGCTTCCTACAACGGCATAAATTCAGCCCCTTTTCAGAACAATATTTCTAAACAATTGATTAAGCGTGGCTGCCAGTACAGAAGTTTTGGACAATGAACGAGACGTTTTTTCCGGGAGCTGGGATTGTAGGCTTCTCGCGCGGTTCAGCCAGTGGTGGGCGGATGCCATTTTGATACCACAAGACAACTTTGTTTGCGCTCTGAACATAGCAAGTGCGCATAGTGTCCAACTCAAACCCGCACTTCACCTTTTGCGCCTAAACTTCAGCGCGCAAATCATGCTAGCGGTTTAGAAACCTAGTTTCTGTAATTATGTTTGGCATTGCTTGCGCAAGTGACATGTTTTGTTCAGTGATTTCAGGTGACGCACAATCCCGATGCCTGAGAGGGTCTTTTTACTGACCATTATTAGGCACGTGTAGATTTGGAGCCCACATGCGTATTCACCCATCCACTATACAGAAGAACTCGGCACCGAGTAGTTACCCGCAGCGCTTTGTTTCATCAGCGGATTTGCCTTCACAATGACCTGCTTCTACGAACATGTATTTCTGCCTGCGCGCAAGCTCCACCACTTTTTTCAGTGGAATCTGTTTTTGGCGCTGAGCAGAAACTTAAAATCGTGCCAGTGGAGCTGAGAGTAACCTGTCAAAACATCTCGCCCGTAAAAATAGTTGGCGCTGCCTTGCAGCACAGTAAGCATGCAATGTTAGCTTGTGCCAACAGAACTGCGGAATAGGGTTCCTAACCAAATGGTAAAGCGTTGCTTCTGCTGCAGGTCTAACCACTTGGGCTAGTGTTAAAGCTGACAGATAGGCTTCGATAACTTTGCAAGCTGTTTTGCGACATGGCTTTGTTGTTCACATCCTCTGCCCTTGCTTTCCTTTCGTTGGGGAAAGGAGCGGAAACGTTGGGTCACAGCGTGATCTTCGCACAAAAAGAAAAATAAAAGCTACTGGTGATTGAAGCGCTGAGGGCTTCCATGCCTTTTCTTACGTAGCAAACCAGCAACTCAAGAAATACGAACAGCACTTAAAAGAACTGCCAAAAACCACGGAGAGTGAGAAAGAGAGAGATCAAGAGAGAGATAAAGGAAGGAAGGAAGGAAGGAAGGAAGGAAGGAAGGAAGGAAGGAAGGAAGGAAGGAAGGAAGGAAGGAAGGAAGGAAGGAAGGAAGGAAGGAAGGAAGGAAGGAAGGAAGGAAGGAAGGGAGGAAGGAAGGAAGGAAGGGAGGAAGGGAGGAAGGGAGGAAGGGAGGGAGGGAGGGAGGGAGGGAGGGAGGGAGGGAGGGAGGGAGGGAGGGAGGGAGGGAGGGAGGGAGGAAGGCAGACAGGCAGGCATGCAGGGGCAATGAACGTCAACGACTACTAAGACTACTGTTGCCACGACAGTACATATTGGCGCAAAGAAAAATAAAGTTCACCATTTTCATCACCACGGACTTCCGAAAATTTCTGTTGTGAGCCGCAAAGCATTTGCACAAGGTTTCCTCAAATAAATACTCTTCTTTGACATGTTGCTTGTTTCAAGGGTGCAAAAGAGACTACTGCCACTGCCTCGTACGAAATTAGTCGAGCTAATTCTTGCACTTACATCAGTCACGTCCACCTTAATTTATCTGTTTGCTTCAGAAGGCCGTGCTTCAAACAAAAAATTAAAAAAGGCGCCACATCCGTGGATCCCTGGCAAGTAAGAATAAAGACGTAGCTTGCAGGCTTCCATCCTGAAATCAGTGCTCAGTAGCGGGGAAAAACAAATTCACACTGTCTTGAAGTGGTTCATGAGGTATCTCCTTGTATCCACTCCTGTCTTACACTAGAACAGAATGGAATCTGTCTTGTGATAGAGAAATATGTTTACGAATCATCATGATCTTTCCACGTTCTTCATTTTTTTTTTAAAAGGTGAGGCAACGAGCTCGAAAATGAATCGAG